>NC_053497.1:30029950-30277450 GCF_905171775.1 Rana temporaria | reverse complement strand
TACGGCGATCAGTGATATAAAAATGCACTAATTACTGTATAAATGTGACTGGCAGTGAAGGGGTTAACACTAGGGGGTGAGGAAGGGGTTAACTGTGTAGCCTGGGTGTGTTATAACTGTGTGGGGGGAGGGGGGTGACTGGGGGAGGGGACCGATGCTGTGTCTCTATGTACAAGAGACACAGATCGGTCTCCTCTCCTCTGACAGCACGTGGAGCTCTGTGTTTACACACAGAGCTCCACGTTCCTGCTGTCACCTACCGTGTCACCGACGATCGCGTGTACCCGGCGGACATCGCGGCCGCCAGGTACACGCATCGGGTCTTCGGCGATGCGTCGGGACAGTTTTTACCCGCCGCGCGCCACCCAGTGGCGCGCGCGGGTAATGCACATAAAGGCCGTTTTTAAACGGCCACTTGGCACTTGAGAGCCAGGCTGCGGACGTATTTCGTCTATAGCGCGGATCTCAAGTGGTTAATCTCACCAATGTTTGCGAGTAAGCTTGCTGCTGTTATATAATAAATGTAACACTACTAACTACAAGAGTGGCGCCATTGTGTTTCCTCTCCATGGGGAAAAAGCGAGTCCTTTTTCCTTCCTCCATATGATTTTTTTTACCTCCCCTTTGGTCTATTCACAAGGACCCCAAATCAAAGAAACCAAGCTTGCAACCCTCCTAGGAAAACACCCCCCCCCCCCCCCCCCCCCACACACACACACACACACACACACACACACACACAATCTACAACAGCTTAGGCAGACTATTGCCGAACCATTCATTTTAACAAAAAAAAAAACCCTTTCATCAAGACTAGATGTGCATCTAAATTATTTTATGCATTTTACCTGCAGAAGCCTCCCTTGTATAGACATCCAAAAGCTTCTGGGCACCACCATCATGATGGAATTTCAGCAGATTCAGAGCAATCATTCAAGTGCAATTGTATAGTAGGGACAAGCCAAACTGCCCTGGCTTCGGTTCCAGCAAGTTTTGGCACATTTCAACAAGGGTTGTCCCGATACCACTTTTTTGAGACCGAGTACAGTTTTTTTCAAGTACTTGCCGATACCGAATACCGATACTTTTTTTTAATGTCATGTGACAGTTAATGCTGCTTTTTCACATTGCATTTTAAACTTCAATTAAGCACTATAGGTGTAATACAGAATAACTGTCAGCGGGTGGCACTGTCCTCCTTAAGAGTCAATTCTTATCTTCTTATTAATGAGAGAAAGGCAGCCCCCCAGCTCTTCCCTCCCCCTGGGCCATGCTGAGCTTATCAAAAAAGAATTTTGCTAAAAAAAAAAAAAAAAAATATATAATCGGATTTAAAATAAAATACAAGTCTATACATAAATTGATCAATTTCTTTTAAATGAACAATATTTAGAATAAAACTATACATTCCTAAAGTACAATTAATAATGCTCTATTTTTTGTGTGACTCCATACTGACACAGAACATGCAATGCTAGACACTCACACGCAATTAATTCGGGCAACTGTGATAGTGTGTAGTGTACTACTGTAGTGACAGTATTCATTCAGCTTGAATCACTTAAAAAGTTCAGTTTCACACAATCTTACTTGCCTAGGGCTGCCTGCTACGATGTCCGTTCCGCTCTCCTCCCACTCTCCGCCCACTATTCGCACACTCACAGCCCCTCTCTGCCTACTCTCCGCCCCCTCTCATCATTTAGCACGATCTTCCCCAGCTAGCTCTCCGCCCCTTCTTAGTCCCCGCTCTCTGCACCCGCTCGAGGTGAGGAAAAAAAAACTGTTCGAATGTTCATTGCCACTCTCTCCACCCCTTCTCAGCCGCCGCTCTCCGCCCCCTGTGAGGAAAATAAACAAACAATTCGAATGTTCATTGACGCTCGCTCTCTCTCCACCCCTCCTCAGCCGCCGCTCTCCGCCCACCAGCTCACCGCCCCCTCGAGGTGAGAAAAGAAAAAAAAAAGTATCGGCAGAGGTATCGGGAGCATTTGCGCGGGTACAAGTACTCGCGCAAATGCTCAGTATCGGTCCCGATACCGATACTAGTATCGGGACAACCCTAATTTCAACAAAGGTAAAACCACAGGGAGCCAAATATGTCAGATAACAAATGGCCATTTTCTGAGCCACTAGGCAAGGGGTGTAACAAAAGTAATAAATAATAAAAAAAAAAAAAAAAAACACAAAAAAAAAATATTCGGCCGGGAGCAAGTGATTTTTTTTTATGTGAAACATTAAAAATGCCCAGTTCCTTTACATAACATGCCTAAGTACTCATTAGTGAGGAAATAAATATAAAAAAATAAAAAAAAAATAAAGGAATTGTAACCTGGGAATAAAGACACCCCAACATTGAACAAATCATTTACAAATGAAACTTAGCAATGCAAGATGCCTATGACCCCATAATTGTTTAAATGCTTGTAAATCTTTGATTCCACTATACTGGGAAAAAAAAATATAGGATTTTTGTACTCACCGTAAAATCGAGAGCCTGATCCACGCCACGCTGTAAGAACAGCAGAACCAGGGACATCCCCGTATGCACGGGGGTGCCAATTCATCTCCTCACACACAGAGATGTGAGCCTTCCACGTACGATGGTAAATCTTCCGGGAAGTATGCATGGTAGAAATTATTTTGTAGACACTATAACTTTTGTACAAACCAATCAATAAATGCTTATTCTTCATATTTTTGGTAAAAAATAAATAAAAAAATTGCAATATGTAAACTGAGGATTTTTTTTTTTTTTTTAAATGTATTTTTTATGGATATTTATATTATTTTTGTTTATAGAGCAAAAAAAACGCAGGAGGTGATAAAATAGCACCCAAAGAAAGCCCTATTTGTGAAGAAAAAAAAAAAAAAAAAAAAAAAAAAAAAAAAAAAAAAATCGCAAAAAGGGGCCTGGTCCTTTAGCAACAAAATGGTCCGGGGCTTAAGTGGTTAAGAAATATCAGACCCTGATGGTAAATCGGAGTATGACTTCTTAACCACTTGCTTACTGGGCACATATACCCCCCTCCTGCCCAGGTGAAATTTCAGCTTCCGGCACTGCGTCGCTTTAACTAACAATTGCGCGGTCGTGCGACGTGGCCCCAAACAAAATGGACGTCCTTTTTTCCCCACAAGTAGAGCTTTCTTTTGGTGGTATTTGATCGCCTGTGCGGTTTTTATTTTTTGCGCTATAAACAAAAAAAGAGCGACAATTTTGAAAAAAAAACCGCAATAAGCGACTGGTTTGCGCAAAAGTTATAGCGCCTACAAAATAGGGGACAGAATTATTATTTATTTATTTTTTACTAGAAATGGCGGCGATCTGCGATTTTTTTTTTATTGGGACTGCGACGTTATGGCGGACACATCTGACACATTTTTGGCGCCATTCACATTTATACTGCGATCAGTGCTATAAATATGCACTAATTACAGTATAAATGTGACTGGCATTGAAGGGGTTAACACTAGGGGGTGAGGAAGGGGTTAAATGTATTTCCTGCATTGTGTTCTAACTGTAGGTGGCGGGGGGGGGGTGACTGATCTATGTACAAGGGACACAGATCGGTCTCCTCTCCAGAGACAGGACGCTGTCTCTGTGTGAGCTGGCAATGAGAGATGATCTCATATGTTTACATATGAGATCATCTCTCATTGGCCACACAGATCGCATCGCAAACAGCCACTCGTTCGCGGCGATCTGTAATTGGCTGTGTCCAAGGGACACGGCCAACACAGAGTTTCCCCGCTGCGCGCTCTGGAGCGCGCGCGGGGAACGCGCAAAGGGGCGGACGTCAATTGACGTCCAGTTGGATTTTCAGGTCCGCGCTGTAGCCGTCATTCGGCTATAGCGCGGGTCTGAAGTGGTTAATAAATATCAATTAACCTTATAGTTTTCAGTACCTCCCCCATAGTTCTATATACTTAGATTTGTCGTAAGTAACCCCCCCTTTTTTTTCTTCCTTTGGTATCCCCCCCCCCCCCCCATTTTTCCTTTTGTGTGGTTCCCGCCCCTCTCTCCATTTAGATATTGGAGTACAGGAACGGATAAGATAAATTGCATTGTATATGTTTCAAGATAATTTTTGGAATTTTCTGAAATGCTGAAAATACAAAAAAAAAAAAAAAAAAAAAAAAATATGTTTTCCCCAGAGTCTTTCAATCGCAATGTCTGCAGCCTGCCAAATCTGATAAAAAATACAACAAACACACAACCCACCGTTGACCCAGCCGATCCCACAAGGTACCAATAGCCAAATGTCAGCTTCCAGAATCATCAGTTATAGAAAAGGAAGGGGTGACAATGTTACCACTATCCCCACCCTTCTGCTTAAAGTGGTGGGGATTCCTGGAGATGTCAGTGGTCCCTAAGGGCGTAGCTTCCTTAGGAATCAGCAACAGTGGGAAGCCGTCATAAATAGAAGCAGTAGAAATACCGCTTCTATATAACATTTTTGGTTCCCACCAAACAAGAAATCAAAGCGGGCAAACGTTCAGGCGTTTGTCTGAACACCCAAAGTTTAGTCCGATCAGGCGATCCATGTCACCTCTCCACACTGCTAATTTTAATTCTTGAAAAAAGTGACCCACTGTGCCAGTATGTGGCACAGTGGGTCACTTTTTTCAAGAATTAAAATTGCACGTGGTGGATTTTTTAAGGGACTCTCACTTTGCCCTGAAGGAAAGAATCTCTTTAGACACCATGAGAAGTCAAAGATTAAAGAGCAAAACATATTTTATGTAGAAACATAGAAAAATTTAATACAATATTAATAACAGCCAGAGGCAGAAATTAAAATGACCTCCTGAGTGCAGTGGAATTATCACATTGTTGTGAATGAAGCACCCCCCCTTCCCCCCCCCCCCAGCACTGAATTCGGGATGAAGTCCACAGCTCACAAGTACTGTGGGCCAAGAGAAAGCCAAAGTGTCCAGCATTTAAAACCCTCAATACAATAAAAGGTAGTCACAGACTGTATATATACACACACTTAGATACAGAAGTGTAACAATTGGTATGCACCAATGGTTAAAATTAAGGAATTTCATGTTGTATTGCTTCAGAGATCTGGACCCTGGCTTGGTAAAGTTCATTGAATTAAAAATGGAAGGCCTTTAGGCAAGAAAAATTTCATTATCCCAGTCCTTCCTGTGTTCCTCGAATCCGCCGAGCGAGCTGCATGTCCTGGACAAAGAGGGTGACCCTTTTGGCGTGCAGACAGCAGAGGTAAGAGTCTTCAAAGAGTCGCACCAGGAAAGCTTCAGCTGCCTGCTCAAAATAAAAAAAACAAGTTGGTCAGATGTTCATCACAGGATTTTAGCCCCATTCTCTGCATCATTGAATGAATGAATGAAGAATTTATATAGCGCGGCACATGCAAACTAAATCGCCTCTGGGCGGTGATGCCCCACCCCAAAAGGGGGCCGGGGACCATGACACTTGCAGTCACAGGATGTGCTCAATCTTCCAGGTTCAAGGACACAGGATGCCATTCAACAATGAAGACTGAGGGCATCTAGTGGCAGAAAAATGATTGCAAGGGACAGCAGAGGCAAAGAGGTTGTATTGTATCCAGACTTTTTTCTGTGAAAGAAAAAATATAAATATCTGTACATATTTTCAGGACAAAGTGCACCCGCAATCAGTGGGTTGCAAGTTCAATGCCAGGCTCCCGCAGACTCTCTCCCTGTCCATACCAAGGTACAGACTTTCAGTTGGAGAGCTTATGTCAATGGACTACAATTCCCTCTGCTATGGTGGCAGAATGGACTTGTAGTTCCTTCATTATGTGAATGAAAAATGTGGTTGTGGTCGTGCAGCCAAGCAGAATTCAAAAAGTAGGCAGCTGCAGGAGAAAAAAAAACATGCCATCACTGGGGATGGATAGGGTCTCATTTGCACCATAAATATGGATGTAACATGGTGCAAAAGGTTGAGTTAGCCTTTAAAGTGTCACTAAACTCACATCATGCAAAACCATCAATAAATGGCGCATTACATGCTGTTCATACTCAATCTGAAATTCGTTCTATGCATTCCGCAAAAAAAAAAAAAAAAAAAAAAAATGGTAGATACTGCTGCTTTCCATCTCCACCTTCTGTTCATGTCCCCAATTTAGTTAGGGATTTTGCAGCTGTGGTGGCAACTCTGCACATGCTCAGTTTTGAGTGAGTTTCTATGCTGAGCATTCCCCCCCCCCCCCCCCCTTCAATCACATCTGAGCAGCCCATGTGACTATAGTCACACATGTGGGTGTATACACTGGTAAATGACAGCCCACTCCTTCCTTCCTTCTCCATGCCCACTAACCAGCTAAAACACAATATGGGCGGGTTATTACATATAGACTGATGGAGGCTTCACCTGCCTATTATTCTAAGACACAGGCTGGAGGGGCGTGACACGGTATTGCCAAAAATATTAAAGATTTGATTTAAAATATATTTGTATGAGAATTTATTGATATTAAAGCTGCGCTCCAGCACCCATGCCAAATAATTAAAAGTTAGTAGCTACAAATACTAGTCCTTTGGTCCCCAAGTGTGAATTGTCCGTTGCAATCATGCTATAATAAATTCGCTGATCGCTGCAATCACTAGTATAATATATATATATATATTAGGGGGGCTGCTGCACACAGAAAGCTTATAATTGCATAAAATACTGACCTCTTGTAATGCCAGGATTGCTAAACTTTGCCACATGAACGGCATGCCACGAGTATACTCCATGCAGACTTCTCTAACCTGCACAAGCATAAAAAAAAGAAAACAAAAAAAAATAAGTTACCCCCAGATACATAACAGCAAAGTAAGAGAACAAAACTTTCCCTCTGCCCACTCCAATTTCCTGGCAGATCTCTAGAGACCATTCCAGGAGGAACCCTCGGCTCCTCCTAAAACTTGCTCCCCTCCCCCACCTCACACGATCACATTCAGGACTTCTCAGAAGCCTGTCTCGATCTTTGAAATTCCCTTCATTTACTGTAAAATCTTGACACCTTTATTTTTGTCCGCTGATCCCCACTATGCAGGCGGGTGACAGGTCTGTCTGCTCCGCTTCTGCAGACACAGCCCGCTCTCCTCTCAGGGTTTTTGGATGTAATCGGACCGCCTGTCCATTTAACCCAACTGCCATTTGATCCAATCTGTGGACGGAAGGGGTTCTTCATCCTTTTGTCTTTATCGGATTGGATGTAGGCGGGGATACAAGTCTGTTTACACTTGCTGCTCCATAGGAGGAGAAGAGGGTTCCAAATCGGGTCCGCCAGTAAAACAGGTGGACCCAATCAATCCACTCGTGTGAAAGGGGCCCAAGAATGTTTTGTATGTGTATTACCCACCTAATTTCTAGCTCTCTGTCCACAGCAAATAAACCAACAACAGCACTCACCAGTCTGGCAAAGGGGGCTTTTCTTATTAACAGGTCCGTTGACTTTTGATATTTTCTTATCTCCATGAGTGCTCGTGTCCCAGGCCGATAACGACGCGTACTTTTCTGTCTGAGGAATGTTCCTTCTCTTTGGGAGGGACCCGCTTTGCTTGGACCCGGTTCTGCATTGTAAAAATTACCAAAATTACAAAGATCCTTTTTTTTAACCATATATTGTCAAACGTATTGGGACACCTGCCTTTACAAGCACATGAACTTTAATAACATCCTAGCCTTAGTCCGTAGGGTTCAATATTGAGTTGGCCCACCCTTTGCAGCTATAACAGCTTCAACTCTTCTGGGAAGGCCGTCCACAAGGTTTAGGAGGGTGTCTATGGGAATGGGAGTTCAGGCACGGATGTTGGACTTAAAGCGGTAGTTCACCCCCCCCCCCCCCCCCGACACATTTTACCATCGAGACAGGCATTGTAGCGCGAGCTACAGTATGCCTGTCCCGATTTTTTTAACCCCGTACTCACCTTGTAGTCGTCCATCGTAGATTCCGGCTCCCGCGGGGAATGGGCGTGCCTATGGAGAGGGAGGATGATTGACGGCCGGCCCTGGCACGTCACTCTCCCCGAAGACAGCCGGAGTAGGTCTCGGCTCTTCACGGCGCCTGCGCACAGGCTATGCGCACGCGTCGTGAAGACCGAGCCTATTTCGGCTATTTCCGGAGAAGCGTGACGCGCCAGAGCCGGCCGTCAATCATCCTCCGTCTCGATAGGCACGCCCATTCCCCGGAATCTTCGATGGACGACTACAAGGTGAGTACGGCGGTAAAAAATTTGTGACAGGCATACTGTAGCTCGCGCTACAATGCCTGATTTTAAGGTAAAATAAAAAAAAAGTTTTTTTTTCCCGTCGATAGGGTGAACCCCGGCTTTAAGACATGGATGAGCAAGTTTGGGGTGGAGGAACTTGACTGGCCTGCATGGAGTACTCAACCCAATAGAACACCTTTGGGATGAATTAGAGCGGAAACAGAGAGCCAGACCTTCGCGTTCAACATTAGTACCTGACCTCACAAATGCTCTTCTGGAGGAATGGTCAAACACTCCCATAGACACACTCCTAAACCTTGTGGACAGTCTTCCCAGAAGAGTTGAAGCTGTTATAGTTGCAAAGGGTGGTCCAATTCAATATTGAACCCTATGGACCAAGATGCCATTAAAGTTCACGTGTGTAAAGGCAGGTGTCCCATTTTAAAAAATATGGTGCATGCTAAAACAAAAACAAAAAAACACTTGAGAATTAGGCACACACCATTGTCCCCCAACATTTAAAAAGGTGCACTCACCATCGACCTTCACAAAGAAGCACCAACAGCTGACCAATGAGATCTGCAAGCAGTCCTGTGCACTACATAGTCCTGACCCCTGAACTTTGACTGCTGCACTATATGCAGGGTGTCCTAAACTAAAACAATTTTGGGGGCATTTATATTGTTCTGGTACTTTAGGGCCTCAAGAAAAAAAAAATATATATATATATATATATGTGATAAGCAGTCCACAGCATTTTTGTTTCAAACTTGATATTTTTCTCTTCTATAGAAAAAAATAAATAAAAATGCAAGTCATTTGGGTACAGTGTTGCATGATAGAGTCATTTTCAGTCAAACTATCACAGCACTGAATACCCAAAAAATTATCTGGTAAAAAAAAAAGGGGGGGGGGGGGGGATATAGTGGCTGGTACTCAGTTGGTATATTAAGTTGTGTATAAACAAAAAGAGAAAATGCGCCAAACTAAGTGCAGTAAGTGGGTATTTAATTCAAGTAATTTTTACACAATAAGAATGGCTACTCACAAAACCAGTGATAACACAGGCATGTTAAGGAAGAAGCGGCTGGTCCGGTGTCACAACATGCCATCAACAGTTACAACAGGCTGGTCTCATATCCTGGTCCCCTGGGCGATGGAAATGAAGGTCCAAGATGTTCAGGAGCCTTTGGGGAACCCCAGAGAGTACAGGAGCCGTGGATGCTGTTTCAAAAGCGGCGTGCGTTCCAGCGTGGAACGCAACGTATCGCCGTACGACCGGAAGTGACGTAGGGACTTCGGGCAGCCAATGGCATGACGCGTTTCTCAGCCTCCGCTGGTTCATCAGATCCATTAATGATGAACCAGCGGAGGCTGAGAAACGCGTCATCCCATTGGCTGCCCGAAGTCCCTACGTCACTTCCGGTCGTACGGCGATACGTTGCGTTCCACGCTGGAACGCACGCCGCTTTTGAAACAGCATCCACGGCTCCTGTACTCTCTGGGGTTCCCCAAAGGCTCCTGAACATCTTGGACCTTCATTTCCATCGCCCAGGGGACCAGGATATGAGACCAGCCTGTTGTAACTGTTGATGGCATGTTGTGACACCGGACCAGCCGCTTCTTCCTTAACATGCCTGTGTTATCACTGGTTTTGTGAGTAGCCATTCTTATTGTGTAAAAATTACTTGAATTAAATACCCACTTACTGCACTTAGTTTGGCGCATTTTCTCTTTTTGTTTATACATATCTTTCAGAGTCTGCTTCTGCTTCAGGATTTTGCTGCCGCTAAATTGCTATTGGACTTATATTGGACTATTGATTTATTCATTTTTAAGTTATTGACATGGACCTTATGATACGTGTACTTTTCAATTATTGACTGTGCTCTCCTGGTTATGCGCCATCTACCTATAGGTATATAAAGTTGTGCATTGCATAAAACTAGGGCTGCAACTAACAATTATTTTCATAATCGATTAGTTGGCGGATTATTATTTTGCTAAATTGATTAATTACCTTAAAAAAAAAAATAAAAAAAAAAAAAAAGAAGTGTGGTGTATAATCTATTCTTAAATATCACTATGAAGTGGTAAATATAAAAAAAAACAAAAAAACAATATGGTTGGGAGCAAGATCTCTAAATCAACTCTAAGAACAGACAGACAAGATATACTGTATATACGGTACTATTAGAGGGTGAATCTGGTAAATATCATCCGATATCACTATTAGAAATAGAAAATTTCTCGGTGAAAGATTTTTTATTTAAGGATTCCCAGCCTAGTGGTGAGAAGCGAGGTCTTATTGACCCCATATTTCACTGTAAAGAGGTCCTGTCATGTCAAGGATCTGACGTCCAGCCTGTCACCCAGTTGGCAGTTGATAGTAGATGTCAGGAACAAAAAGGTAGGAAAAAAAAAAAAAAAGCTGAAAAATCTCCAAGACAATGGGCCCACATGGAGCCAGGTCCTTCTATGCTAGGCAGAAAAAAAAAAAAACTGAGCTGCTACATGCAAGGAGAGGGGTTGTACCTAGAGGGACCGCCCCCTGGGCGGTACTGTACAGTTTTGATGTGTGTTTAACACGTTAACATCTTTTTCTGCCTAGTCCTCTCCTAAAAGAAGGCCAATACCCCCTTACGGTCAAGATTGCTGCCGTGTCCCTCCATGAACGGAAGAGAAATTATGATTTTTACATGTAGGAGCGAAGTGGCAGAATTGGCCTGGGCACCAAGTGGTTAATATTCTTCTTGTCTGAAAATTGATCCGTGTGGCCAGCATAAGGCTCGGTACACACCTATGCAGTTTGCTTTTGATCTGTTTCTGCATTTTTTTTTTTTTTGGCCAATTTGTTGTTTGGCAGATAAAAAAAAGGCAAATTGCTGCAAAAAAGCATTACACGCTTTCCTGCAGCTTCTCCAATGAAGTATATTGATTGAACCAAAAAAAAAAAAAAAAAAAATCACCATTTTGCATTGAAAAAAAATTTCTTGACCCTTTCCAAATACGCAGCAGCTGAAGAAAGCATAGATGTGAACGTGTCCCAGAGGAAACCATGTTCAATGAACTGTAGTGCGTTTCTGCATGAACCAGGCCTAAGACGTTTAGTAACATAACAGGGTTAACAAAAACTAAAATTAGCCCTTCATAGTACAAAAAGAGCAAATAATCGCTACTGTAAGAGGGGTTATTTTTATTTATTTTTTACTGTGAAAGTAATATTTCCAGTAGCTATTTGCTCTTTCTGTACTATAAAAGGGCCAATTTTAGTTTTAACATTATGTTACTTACCGATTGATTATGAAAATGGTAATCAATTTCATAATCGATTAGTAGTTTCGGCCCTACATAAAAACAATTATTGACCTCTAATAATGCTACGATTGCTAAACTTTGCCACATGAATGGCATTCTACAAGTATACTCCATACAGACCCCTCTCACCTGCACTTGCTTGTATTCCAGGCTGAGAAAGATATTTCTGCCTGAGAAATGTACTTTCCTCTGTTAGGGAGACACTGCTTGGCCCCAGTCCTGCATTGCAAAACTATCAAATTACTAAGATTTTTTTTTTTTAACCACTTAAGCCCCGGACCATATTGCTGCCTAAAGACCCAAGGGGTTTTTACAGTTCGGGACTGCGTCGCTTTAACAGACAATTGCGCGGTCGTGCGACGTGGCTCCCAAACAAAATTGGGGTCCTTTTTTCCCCACAAATAGAGCTTTCTTTTGGTGGTATTTGATCACCTCTGCGGTTTTAATTTTTTGCGCTATAAACAAAAATAGAGCGTCAATTTTGAAAAAAATGCAATATTTTTTACTTTTTGCTGTAATAGATATCCCCCAAAAACATATACATTTTTTTTTTCCTCAGTTTAGGCCGATACGTATACTTTCCCTATTTTTGGTAAAAAAAAAAAAACGCAATAATCGTTTATCGGTTGGTTTGCGCAAAATTTATAGCGTTTACAAAATAGGGGATAGTTTTTTTTTATTTTTATTTTTTTTTACTACTAATGGCGGCGATCAGCGATTTTTTTCGTGACTGCGACATTATGGCGGACACTTCGGACAATTTTGACACATTTTTGGGACAATTGTCATTTTCACAGCAAAAAATGCATTTAAATTGCATTCTTTATTGTGAAAATGACAGTTGCAGTATGGGAGTTAAATACAGGGGGCGCTGTAACATTTAGGGATCACTGTGTGTGTGTTTACTAGTGTAGGGGGATGTGGCTGTAGGAATGACATCGATCGGATCTCCCCTATAAAGGGGATCACCCGATCGATGCGCCGCCACAGTGAAGCACGGGGAAGCCGTGTTTACACACGGCTCTCCCCGTTCTTCAGCTCCGGGGAGCGATCGCGACTAAAAACAAATAGCCGCGCCGTCGTCCCGGATCGCTCCCCGAGCGGACCCGACCTCCGCATGTACCGGGGGGGGTCCCGATCGGACCCCCCACCCACGTCTAGCAGAGGACGTACAGGTACGTGGTTGTGCCTGTCCGTGCCATTCTGCTGACGTATATGTACATGAGGAGGTCGGGAAGTGGTTAATAAAAAATAAAAAAAAGTGTATATTAAAATGGTAAAAATAGGATTTTAGTACTCACCGTAAAATCCATTTCTCTGAGTTCATGGACGGACACAGCAGCAATTGACCTTAGGGTATTATCCTCCCTTTTAGGAGATCGATTAGGCAGAAAAACAGCTTGTTAAGTGTTAAACACTCCACACAGTACAGTACCTCCCAGGTGGCGGTTCCCCCGGGTACATCCCCCACACTGCTCTTCAGCCTCAGTTCGTAAACAAGCAGTACAAACAAAAGGAGGGGTGGGTGCTGTGTCCGTCCATGAACTCAAGAGAAATGGATTTTACGGATTGGACGGACACAGCAGCATCTTGACCTTAGGAACGTCCCCAAGCAGTGTCAAAAAAAAATCGAGGGGTGGGAAAACACAGCAAACCAACTGCACCCCAAACGAACCAGAGCTCCTCAACGGAGGAACATCAACCTTAAACAGCCGCCTGCAAAACCTTGCGGCCGAATTACGGAAACGAAGATGCACTCACATTTACCTTGTAAAACTGAGAAGGTGTGGACTGACGACCAAGTCGCTGCCTTACACACCTGTAAAACAGACGCCTAATGGCGGAAAGCCTAAGAGGCACCAATCGCCTTGGTCGAATGTGCCATAACCAGGAAGGGGGGCTCCCGCCCCTTTAGGGCATAGGCCTGAAGCACAACCTGCCTGATCCACCTAGAAATGGTGGCCGACAAGACCAGTCACCGACACGAACAGTGAATCCGACCTCCGAAAACGGAGCCATAGCAGGCAGGTACACCCGTAGGGCTCGAACCACATCCAAGGAATGCAACGCAGCCTCTTTTGGGTTCGTCGGCCGGGGACACGAGGATGGAAGAACAATGTCCTCATTAATGTGAAAGGCCGAAACAACCTTAGGAATGAACAACGGCTGCAGACGCAGCACCACCTTATCCCTGTGGATGACCAAATAGGGAGCCTTGCAAGACAAGGCCGCCAACTCAGACACCCACCAGAAAAATCACCTTCTGGAAAAGAGTCAATAAGGGAATCTCCCTAATGTTCTCAAACGGGCCACCCCTGGAGCAACGGAGCATGTCGTGGACGGCCCAGCGCGTAGCTTAAAGGCCGGCACACACTCATTGGCCGAACTGGGGGGACTACAAGGATCGAGGATCCAGCCTGTCACCCAGTCGGCAGTTGAATGTAAATCTCAGGATCCAAAAAATGCAGGAAAACAAAGAAAAGCAAGAAAATTGCAAAAAAAATCCCAAGAGCACATGGGCCCAGAGGAACCATGTCATTCTCCTTTGCGAGGCAGAAAAAAAAACTGAGGCTGCAGAGCAGAGTGGGGGATGTACCCGGGGGAACGGCCCCCTGGGAGGTACTGTACTGTGTGGAGTGCTTAACACTTAACATGCTGTTTTTCTGCCTAGTCAATCTCCTAGAAAGGAGGATAATACCCTAAGGTCAAGATGCTTCTGTGTCCGTCCATGAACAGAAGAGAAAAATTGTATTCAAAAAAATAAACAAACATGTCATATATACCTGCTCTGTACAACGATCCTCTTTAGGTGCACAAGCAGGGGGAGATGGACAGGGCACACTACATACAATAGGGTTGATTTACTAAAACTGGAGAGTGGAGAATCTGGTGCATCTCTGCATAGCAACCAATCAGCTTCTAACTTCAGCTTGTTTAATTAAGTTACAACGTTGTAAAGGTTTTTTTTTTTTTTATTATTTATTAATAATAATAATAATAATAATAATAATAATAATAATAATAATTCATTTATTTTGTTTTATTTTTTTAAATAGCAAACATGTCATACTTAAAGAGAAAGTAAACTCTCTGAAAAAAAAAAAAAAAAACCCTGCAAGACAAGGCATAATGAGCTAGTATGCATGGGCGAGCGGACTCAGTGGGTGGATCGGAGCAGTGTGGCGGAGCATCAATTAGTTCCACACCTTTGTCATGTAGCCCCTTGTTTCCACAGCACTAAACATTGTGGAAGAACAAGTCTGTGGCCAGTTATGTGCTAGACCCAGATCCTGCCCGCTGAGCATGCTCAACAAAAGCCGCTACAAGACAATTTGCCTTTCACAAAGGAGGCAGAAAATGATTGCACATAGCAACAGCGTCTGCAGTTTGATTGGACAGAATTTGTCCTTAAAGCGGAGGTTCACCCAAATAACATTTATATCAGACCAACTTCTTTATACTTCTAACATGTACAGCCTGCATTTTTTTTTTTAGGCTGTACATACCTTCTAATCTATATTTGCAATCTGGCTTCTGGGTACTTCTATGCTGAGGAGGAATGTCATCTGGAAGGTCACCCAGATGATTGACATCTTTTCAGAATAAGTTCTCCCCGGCGGATTAAGGCCCCGCCCCAGTATTGCGTAGGCGCATCACGAGTCACGGCGTTTCCAAAAGAAGCCGAACATAAAGAAGCTCTATACGGCGCCTGCGCAGTCAGCTCTACACGGCACCTAGTCGCTGCGCAGGCGCCGTGTACAGCCGACTCGCTGTAGTGAGTGGTCTATAAGGGTTTACAACCACTTTAAGTGCTCTGTGCAAGGGTTTTGCACAGAGCGGCCCCGATCCTCCTTTTCTGGGGTCCTCCAGTGGCACTCATGGCCCCTCTTCATTGGGTGCCCCACACAGAGACCCGCATTCCCTGGGGGCAACCGTACTGTCCATTGACAGGCAGCAGGACCTGGGCCCCACCCCCAGGTCACTGGATTTGATTGACAGCAGCAATGGCTCCTGCTGCCATCAATCTATCCAATGAGGACCTGAGACAGCAGCTGAAGCTGCTGGGCCTTTGCTTGCCGCTGGAACGATCGGGCTCAAATAAGAAAAAGGGGGGCTCTGGGGGGCAGCTGCAGCAAAGGAGGTTTTTCACCTTAATGCAAAGAATGTATTAAAGTGAAAAACCATGAGACTTTACAACAAATATATATATATATATATATATATATATATATATATATATATATATATATATATATATATATATATATATATATATATATATATATATATATATATATATATATAAAAAACACCAGTAAGCCAATTGGTTTCTATGCACAGCTGCACCAGATTTCGCACACTCCAGTTTTAGTGAATCAACCCCATTGTGTACTTTGGGGAAGTAACTATGGGGGGGCGGAGCCAACGGCCGACATGTAAGCAGCGCTGGTCCGGAGCTCCGTGCAAGGCAGAGTGATCCTGCACACATCCTGGGCGTCAGAGCCATCCCTTCTCGTCGACACGAGTAGCCGCAGACTCCTGAACCTGTGCTGATCACCCGGCGATGGTCAAATACGGCCGGACGCCGGTGGAGTCCCCCGGGAAATGTATCTCCCAGCTTGCCTGGGGATCCCAAGATGGCGGCGGCCACGAGGCGGAGGAACAAGGCCCCAGCTTGGCACAGCCTGATGGCGATGACTGGCCTCCTCTGTCGGATAGCCAGGTAAGCCAGCTGTCTCCCAGAACTAAGGGACATAAGAAGGGCCCACACCGAGCCGTATTGCAGCCGCAGGCGGAGGGGGATGAGGTTCCTGACACAGGCGGGGGGGAGCCCTCCCTGAAACAGATCATGGAAGCCATCTGCAACTGCCAGGCCACGCTGACCGAACATATAGATGGCATTAAGACAGAAATGTCATTCCTTAAACAGGACATGCAGACTATCAGGGAACGGGCGGGTGAAGCTGAACGGAGGATAAGTGACCTGGAAGATGTGGTCCGTCCCTTAGAAAACAAACTCCATGATGTCCACTCTGAAGTGGGGGCTCATACTGACAAGCTATGGGACATGGAAGACCGCCAAAGGAGGAACAATATACGCCTGGTGGGCTTCCCTGAAAAGGTGGAGGGCAAGCAGCCTGAAGACTTCCTTGAACTGTGGCTTAAAGATTCCTTCCCAGATACTACATTTTCCCGTTTGTTTGCTATAGAGAGGGCCCACCGTATACCATCGAAACCCCCCCCCCCCCGGGATCTCATCCACGCCCGATGATTGCACGTATCCTACATTTCAGAGACCGTGAAAATATCCTCCGTGCAGCTCGCACGCTGGGTGATCTACAATTTAATGGGAACAGAATCTCCATCTATCCTGATTTTTCTGCAGCTACGCAGAAACAGAGAGCTTGCTTCCTGCATGTTAAGAAGAGGTTGAGGGATGCACATATGGCCTACAGTATGATGTATCCAGCAAAGCTTAGAGTGGTCGATGAGGGTAAAGTCTTTTTCTTCACTTCTCCTACAGAGGCTTCCAGATGGCTGGATACTAAGGGGCGCCCTAGCCAGAGAAATGGCCACTGAAAGAAAGGCTGTCGTTGCCCGACCCTCATTATGGGCCTTTACTGGTTACCTCTTAGCCCTGCAGCACTTGAACTTTTGCGGATCTGTTCCGCGCTGCAATTTGCTCTGACGTCAAATTCTTCCTGGGCTATGCCTTGCTCGGTACTGCCGGTCCCGCCGGTAATTTGACTGACTTGGTTCCTGTTTTTTATCCCCCTTTTTCTCTTTTTTTTTTTTTTTTTTCTTTTCTTCCCCCCTTTGTTGGAAGGCTGACTCTGTGCCTTTGGCACTGACATTGTGAACTACGTGCTCCTTAGGGGGTGTAGGTGGAAAGAGGGTGGAGGCCTCATAACCCCCTGGAGTAATTCTGTTTTTTTGTGGTTATGGGATATAGGCACAAGGCATGTTGGGGCTGTGTGCGGGGTGGGGGGTGGGGAACTGTTCACTTTATGTTGGTTGGTGCCGTGTGCTGCTGTCTCTCTCTTTATCGATCCCCACAGGTTACAAGTACTGGTTCTACTTTGATGGACCAGGGAGTTCCTCAACACATATCACTGATGTGTCTACTCACTGAATGGCGGGTAAGATAAATATACTGTCCTGGAATGTACGGGGTCTGAACTCGAAGATAAAGCGCTCCCTTGTATTTGACTTTGTAAAAAGGTATAAACCCCATATTATCATGCTACAGGAGACGCATCTTCAAGGCTCTAAGGTTCTAGCGTTGAAAAAGGCTAATATTATGAGGGTTATACACGCTGAGTACTCCACCTATTCTAGAGGGGTGGCCATTTTAATCACTAAGAGGGCAGCTGCGCATGTGTTGCAGGTAAAAACTGATCCGAAGGGAAGATATGCTATCCTAGTATGTCAGATATTTGGGGTGTGTTTGACATTGGTATGTGTGTATATCCCCCCTCCTTTCTCTTTCCAGGTCCTGGAAGAGGTCCTTAGTGCTGCAGTACAGGTGGCACAGGGTCCGCTGCTCCTGCTGGGTGATTTTAATGTGGTGTCGGATGCGTCACTCGACAGGCATGGGTGTGTGGCTGGCCCTCGCCCTACTCTTTCCTCCTGGTTGGACAGCTATGCCCTCAGGGATGTGTGGCGCTGTCGTAACCCTGGGGTCAGGGCATATTCATGCCACTCGGGGACGCATCGGACACTCTCCAGGATAGACATGGTACTGTCCTCGGTTGATGCTCTCTCCATCGTTTCTGAGATTAGATACCTCCCCAGAGCTCTTTCTGATCACTCCCCCATGGAGGTCACATTGACTTTAGATGTGCCCAGCGGGAGACGGATGTGGCGTATGAAGACGCAATGGTTAGAGGAGGAGTATGTGACGATAAAATGCAAACTAGCCATGGAGCAATATTGGACTGAGAATGCTTTGGGCACCTCGGTGTCCACTCAATGGGATGCTTTTAAAGCCACTTTGAGGGGAGTGTTTGCCAGGGAGACACGGGAATTTGCAAAGGCACTAAACTCAGATGTTCAGCTAGCCGAGCAGGCTGCCGTGGCTGCTGAGCATCGTTACATACAGACCCCATCCCAGACCGCCTACAGCTCATGGCAGGACCTGACAAGAAAATATAGGCTGCTGCTGACTGACCAGACTATGAAACTACAGTTACGACAGGCCAGGTCTATTTTTGAGTTTGGTGACAAAAGCGGCAGACTTTTAGCTTTTCTGGCAAAGCCCCTGTATACACCTACTTCGGTTCTGCAGATTAAGAGCCCTGATGGTGATGTAGTGAGCGACTCCCAAGGTGTTCTTGACACATTCCTGCACTTTTACGACACTCTGTACCAATCCCAGTCCTGCTGTTCGGATCAGGAATTAGCTTCCTATCTGGAGGGTATGACTTTACCATCCCTGACGGAGGGGGACAGGACTACTCTTGACCAGCCCATCACATCTGAGGAAATAGCTGCTGCAATTGCTTCCTTTAAACAGGGAAAATCGCCCGGTTTGGACGGCTTCCCGGCGGAGTGGTACAAGCTGCATAGAGAGAGCTTGACTCCCCGTCTTCAGAAGGTGTTTATCACTGCAGAAAAGGAAGGTATACTACCGGAATCCATGCGAGAGGCTTTGATAGTGGTGATACCAAAGCCCGGTAAGGATCCTCTGGAATGCGAGTCATACAGGCCGATCTCGTTGATCAACACTGATGTCAAGATATTGGCCAAAATTCTGGCAG
This sequence comes from Rana temporaria, assembly GCF_905171775.1. Lineage (NCBI taxonomy): Eukaryota > Metazoa > Chordata > Amphibia > Anura > Ranidae > Rana > Rana temporaria. Next base: position 30,258,179 of record NC_053497.1, on the reverse strand, counting down.
GTAGGCTGCAATCGGTGATACTTAAGCTAATTCATTCGGATCAAACCGGGTTTATACCGGGGAGATGCACTCAAATGAATTTGAGGAGGCTACATGTCAATCTGCAAATGCCTCATGCTAATTGTGGTAAGAGGGTGGTGGCCTCACTCGACACAAAAAAAGCATTCGACTGTCGAATGGAACTACCTCTTTGCCTTACTTCTGAAGCTGGGCCTTGGGCCTCGTTTCGTGGGCTGGGTTAGGTTGCTCTATAGGGAACCGAAAGCAAGTGTTAGGGTCAATGGACTTATCTCGCAATCGTTCAACATTGGCAGGGGAACGAGACAGGGTTGCCCCCTGTCACCACTTTTATTTGCCTTGGCCATAGAACCCCTGGCGGTTAAGCTTAGAAATCAGGCTGACATCAAAGGACTGTTAGTCGGGGACTTGGAGGAACGCGTATCATTATATGCTGATGACATGCTCCTGTATCTGGGAGACCCGGATGGGTCTCTGACGGCTGCTTTCTCCTTGATACAGGAATTCGGGGATTTCTCCGGATTCCGGATCAATTGGTCCAAATCGACGCTTTTCCCTCTAGATCCACAGCCGACCCTGACCACCCCCCTTCAATACCCGCTTAGGGTGACAACCCGTTTTAAATATCTAGGAATAAATATAGAGCTACCTATGGATAGATTCTCTGAGACAAATTTATGGCCGGTAATTAGAGACTTCAGGGACAGGATACAGAAGTGGAAGGACCTTCCGCTCACGCTGTTAGGGAGGGCCAACCTGTTTAAAATGATATACCTCCCAAAGTTTTTGTACATACTTTCTAATGCCCCCCTGTACATCCCCAGGAAGACCTTTAGATACATTGACTCCCTGCTGTCTTCCTTTTTATGGGGAAATGGAGCGGTTCGGGTGGCGCTGGCTGTGTTACAGCTACCAGTAGGGAGGGGAGGTCTGGCCATCCCCGACCTCCGCCTGTACTACTTGGCGTCGCAGCTAGTTCAGGCACACTGGCGAATGTTTCCTCAGCTGAACAACGCCGCGGTTGCGGTGGAGGCAGCTGCGGTGACCTCCTATGAGACACTGTTAAATTTCTTCTATAGGGGGGAAGCTCCGACGGAGGGTGGAATGGCGATCCTCCGACCAGCCAGGAGGGTGCTTGAGATCTGTATGAAGCATGTCCAGGATAATCCCCTACACCTGTCTCCCAATGCCCCTCTGTGGTTCAACCCCAGATTGGCGGAACTTCGCCTGCTGGAGGATGGGCATAGATGGGCCAAATTTGGCCTAGTATATCTCCATCAAATCTTTGATCGGGGGGAATTTAAGACATTCACACATATAAGGGGAGAGCTGGGGGTGCCTGCAGCTTGGCTGTTTCATTACACCAGACTGAGGCACGCTGTTCGCGCTCAGTTTGGCATGGGACCCGTCGCCCTGGGAAACACTAAGCTGGAGTCCTTGCTGCTGAAACCTGAACACACTAAACTGATCTCTACTTATTATGCGGTACTAATGGGAAAGACACAACCAAGGGAGGAAAAAGCGAAACTTAGATGGACGGCTATAATTCCTGAACTGACTGATTCCCACTGGGAGGAGGTACTACTATCCTATCTCCCTACGGTGATTTCCGCTAGGGACAAACTAATACAACTGAGGTACCTGCACCAAATGTACTATACACCACACAGATTATATAGAATGGGCAGAAGAGAGGACCCCGTTTGTCATAAGTGTCTGGTGGCAGAAGGCACCTTTATTCATATGGTGTGGGAGTGTGACAGGATCCGCCCGTTATGGTCACAGGTTACACAGTTTATTGCAGATACTTTCGATCTCCCAAATATATGTAGTCCACTTTTGTGCCTTTTAGGCATTATAGAAGATGAAGTTATGAGTAATAATATGCGAATATTTTTGAGGTTGCTCTTTTACTATGTCAGAAAACTCATAGTCCTAAACTGGGTGAAGAGGGAAGGTCTCACTCTATCTGCTTGGAAGGGGCTGGTAAACACAAATGTCACGATGTATAAAATGACTTATGAAGCAAGAGGGAGTAAGAAAAAATTCTGTAATGTATGGGGGAGATGGGTGGACTCCAAGGATACCACCCCTGATGAGACGTCAAGGCCGGCTGGCTTTGACTGAACCGTATAACAATCATTGTATACTTGTTGTTGAGAGAACTGTGGGGATTGGAGGGACAGCAGCGCACGGCACATAAATGGGGTTTTATAATTTTTCTATGCTGGGATATTTTGGTTTTTTTTTTTCCTCTCGGCATTTTAGTTTCTTTACTCTGTGTTCTAATCTAGGATGGCTACGCCACACTATGTCACTTCTCCACGATATGGACTAAAGTACTACTTGACGGGTATTAGACAGAAATGTGGAGCTTAGTTGTAGTTACAAGTTTGGAAAATATAAAAATGGCTATATGCACTTGAGGAGAACCCATGTTGGGATCTTCTTCTGTTATTTAGGTACGAAGAGACGTGCACTTGGGATATTCCATATCCTCCGCGTTCCAAGAATGCGTGCTATTATTCTTATACTTTGAATGCCTTGTGAATTTTCTATCCTCCTCACAAAAATGTACCATTGCTTTTGTACCCTGAATGCACTGTCGTTTCCTGAGAATGTGTTTTATGGCTAATAAAAACCTTTTAAAAAAAAAACTATGGACATGCGTAGCCTGCCCAACGTCTGCAACTGGTTAAAGTGGACCTGACTTTACAATGTGAACATTTGCTGTCTAATAGGGAACACAGAGAAAGGTTGTCATCTGTCCCTTTGAAAAAATGTACCTGGATGTGACTGCGCCTAAAGATTTAAGAGTTCACAAAAAAGCAACTCTGGGGGCACTCTTCAGCTTTTCTTACCTTTATTTTCACAAGTATATAAAAAGATAAACTTTGGCAAACAATCGTCTGCTTATAGTTCGTCTTCAGACAGACTGCCTTGAATGGGCAAAGAGACAAGTTCTCTTGTGAGAAAAGTAAAGCCCTTCGCCCATTGTTCACTCACTGATACAGGCCCTTCAGGGCTCCTCCATTTCTCCACTGCTACCTGGAGTGCTAGCCCAGTGTAAGCTCCCACGTAATGTACATACAGTATAAATCCCAGCCTTACTTGGGGATGGTGGAGGTGGCGTCACTCTCTTTGGAGGCCTGGACTTTCGCCGGGATGGCGGGCTGCTACCGGGCGGTCTCATTCTGGCTCCACACAACTCATTTAAAAAAGCAAGACGCTACAAGGATAGAAAATGTAAAATGTCAAAAATTGGGTCTTAAAGTGGAGTTCCACCCATAAATATAACATTACATCAGTAGTTTTAAAAAAATGTCATTAGTCCTTTACGAATTTTTTTTTTTTTTTTTAGATGCCTTCAAAGTGTTGTTGCTAGGCAGAATAGTTAATCTTCCCACTTCCTGCACCTAGGTGCTTAATGCTTCCTAACCTACACCGCACAGACTCCTGGGAATGTAGTGGGTGTAACTTTCCAGGAGTCTGTGCACTCCCCAATCTCAAAGAATCATGTGACTTGGACAGTACAGGTGCTGAAACCTGATCTGACACTGCTTGTGCAGCACTGAGCATGTTCGAGATCTGCAAGGCTCAAATTCAGGAAGTCATACAGTCTTGGCTTCATGATGCCCACACTTAAGATGGCCCCAGTCAATTTCTATTTTATAAAGTGTCTAAATGCTGTAACAACCTAACAAACGGACCTTAGTTTACAGACTAACTTTACTAGAATACATTAAGCTTGTGTATTACAGGGGTATTTATATATAAAAAGTGAAATTGTGGCCGGAACTCCGCTTTAATTTTTTTTTAATAAATAAAAAAATATTATAATATATATATATATATATATATATATATATATATATATATATATATACACACATATATATATATATATATATATATATACATATATATATACATATATATACATATATATACACACACACACACACACACACATACACACATACACACACACATACATACACACATATACACACACATACATACACACATATACACACACATACAAAAGTGAGTACACCCCTCACATTTTTGTAAATATTTTATTCTATCTTTTCATGTGACAACACTGAATAAATTACACTTTGCTACAATGTTGTGTAGTGAGTGTACAGCTTGTATAACAGTGTACATTTGCTGTCCCCTCAAATTAACTCCGAGCCATTAATGCCTAAACCGTTGTCACTAAAAAGTGAGTACAATTGGGCCCAGTTAGCCATTTTCCCTCCCCGGGGGAGTCATGTGACTCGTTAGTGTTACAAGGTCTAAGGTGTGTTAATGTGGTTATCGCTCTCACTCTCTTTAGGGCTCTTTCACACGGAGCGGACCGTTTCTGGGTCCACTCCGTGTGTCCGCCAAAGCTCAGCGGGCATCCCCGCTGAGCTGTCGGCGGATAGGGCGGTCCCCGCACACAGTGCAGGGACCGCCCTGTCTCTGCTCCGCTGTCCCCTATGGGGGATCGGATGCAGACGGACCGTCTATCCGTCTGCATCCGGTCCGTTCCGCCGAACGGAAGAAAAATAGGGTTTCTTCCGTTCAGAAAAGCGGATCCCGGCAGACGCTAGCGGATGCTCCATCCGCTAACGGACGCGTTCCCATAGGGATTCATTACAAGTCCGTTAACGGACTTGTAATTAACGGTCCGCTGGTGTGAATGGACCCTAAATAAAAAATATTTTTTTTTTACCTTTACAACCCCTTTAAGTGGTTAAACAAGAATTTTAATATCACTTTAAGAACAGCCTAATTATGCAAAAGGCATTATGAGCATAGGTGATGGAGCAATTATGTTACCTGTAGGTTATGCTACCATTTTTATTTTTTATTATTTAATACATCTAGCATAACTGCTCCATTACCTATGCTTACATCATCTTTTGTGGAGCAGATACTAGACTGGCAGTGGAGGTGGCAGTGCTGTGGGCAGCCTGGTAGAGGTGAGAACCATGGGGGGGGGGGGGGGGGGGGGGGGGGGGGGGGGGGGGGGGCTAATGCTCAGTCCAATGTTCAGGCCTCCCTTTATACAAGATGACAGGTTGCAGAGAAGTATACAGTAGCTATAAAAAAAAAATCCAGAAGGAAGAAAATCTGACAAATCAGCACCACGCTGCATAAATTATCAGCACACATTGAACTGGTTAGGGCAGCGAGCCACTTATGATAAGCAGCGCTCCATCAATCACATTTTAATAACTGCCCGATGAGAGAGAGCGCAGGGACTCCGCAGCTACACTCCAATAAATGTATCACTCTGGCGGAAATCTCCTTCCATCCCGTCACCCTACAAATCTGAAGATAATGAACACCAGCAGGGAGAAGAGGAGCTGCACTTGTCACAATTGTAATGCCACCAAAGTACAGCACAGTGATTACACATCACAAAACACATCAGGAATGGATCCACATTAAAATACATCTTTGAAGGTGAAATTTAAAGTTGTTGTAAAACTTAAAAGAACATTAAAGCGGAGCTCCACCCAAAAGTGCAACTTCCACTTTAACCACTTGCTTACTGGGCACATATACCCCCTTCCTGCCCAGGCGAAATTTCAGCTTTTGGCGCGGTGACGCTTTAAATGACAATTGCGCGGTCGTGCGACGTGACTCCCAAATAAAATTGACGTCCTTTTCCCCCCACAAATAGAGCTTTGTTTTGGTGGTATTTGATCATCTCTGTGGTTTTTATTTGTTGCACTATAAACAAAAATAGAGCGACAATTTTGAAAAAAAAAAATATTTTACTTTTTGCTATAATAAATTTTCTTTCAGTTTTGGCCGATATACATTCTTCTACATATTTTGGGGGGAAAAAAAAAAAAAAAGTTATAGCAGCTACAAAAAAGGGGACAGAATTTTGACATTTTTTTTATTCTTTTTTTTTTTTTACAAATAATGGCAAAGATCTGCGATTTTTATCGGGACTGCGATTATCTGGCGGACACTTGACACATTTTTGGGACCATTCACATTTATACAGCCAACAGGGCTATAAATATGCACTGATTACTGTATAAATGTGACTGGCAGGGAAGGGGTTAACACTAGGGGGCGAGGAAGGGGTTAAATGTGTTCCCTACTAGTGATTCTAACTGTGGGGGGAGGGGACTGATCTGTGTCCCTATGTACAAGGGACACACCATCGGTCTCCTCTCTCCCTGACAGGACGTGGATCTCTGTTTACACACAGAGATCCACGTCCCTGGCTCTGTCACTGCCGATCGCGGGTACCCGGCAGACATCGCAGCCGCCAGGCACGCGCATCGGCATCTCAGTCTCGCGCACGGCCCCCAGTGGTCGGAGGACCCGAGGCCGCAAAAAACGGCCTCCCGGATCTATAGAGCCACTTTGTGCCCGTCTTTTTACCATGGCCCGGGTCTCATGAAGTTAAGCACTCCTCACCCCATTACATGCCACATTTGGCATGTAATTTTTTTTGCGGGGGGGGGGGGGGGGGGGGAGTGAGGGCTTCGGTAGGAGTGGGACTTCCTGTCCTATTTCCACCTACGGGCCGCCTAGGCGACTCCTCCTCTAGCCTTAGGTAGCCCCTCCCTCTATAAGCGATCTCCTGGGACATGCGACAGGTCCCAGGAGATTGCCTGTCCACTCCTAGAGCGACTTTCTGTGAATGATTCGGCTGTGTGGTGGCGGGAGCCACACAAAATGTAACAAGTGATTGGACTGCTGAGCAGAAGGACCCCTATAACGAGGGGGGTTCAGAACTTCCTTGTTCACATGGAGTACTTCAGCATACACCTGTGCCCGTGTGAGGGCTGTACTGCCTGCAGGAGTCCCATGCATCCCCGTGCAGGCAGTCCTATTCATGTCAATTGGGATGCAATGGCTGCATGGACAGACTATGCACCGAATTTGACATCCCTCGCCCATGTATGCCCTAAAGTACACTCATGTGAATGAGGCCTAACATAGTATAAAAGGTAGACGTAACCTTTAAATTGAGAAAAGGTTGCCAGCAACAAGTTATAGATTTACCAGTGATGGTTTGATTTGCTCAACAGATTTGTATGCTTGTAAGCTAAACAAAGGCAGCTGTTTGCCACAATGTTACCTACAGTAAAAGAAACTGGTGCTGACAAACAATACAACAAAAATTGGTGGTAGAAAAAAAAAAACCCAAACACACACAATATACAAACATTCGGGGCAGTGATCGGTATTCCTGTTTGTTTCCCCCCTTTTAAAATCTGAATACAACAGTGACACCTGCTGGCGGAATGGCGTCACAACACTTTAATACAGTCATATTGTACACTGTAGTACCCCTCATCATTGTTATGCTATGGGGGCACTCATGCATGCTCACTCCTGAGCCATAGACACACAGAGCACAGTGTCGTTCCCCTGCACCCCCCCCCCCCCGACAATTGACAGAGGAGGGACAATGCCTCCCACTGCTGTGTCTAAGCAAACAAGGAAGGAGAGAACAGACAGACGCTGCTCTCGTGCATTGGGATCACTGGATTGAGATTGGCTCAGGTGACTATAAAGGGGGAAAGCTGCATACAAGTTGTTTTTTTACCTTAACCACTTAAGACCCGGACCTTTAGGCAGCTAAAGGACCCGGCCAGTTTTTGCGATTCGGCACTGCGTTGATTTAACCGACAATTGCGCGGTCGTGTGACGTGGCTCCCAAACAAAATTGGCGTATTTTTTTCCCCACAAATAGAGCTTTCTTTTGGTGGTATTTGATCACATCTACGGTTTTTATTTTTTGCGCTATAAACAAAAATAGAGCAACAATTTTGAAAAAAATGGAATATTTTTTACTTTTTGCTATAATACATATCCCCAAAAAGGTATAAAAAATAATGTTTTCCCTCAGTTTAGGCCGATATGTATTCTTCTACCTCTTTTTGGTAAAGAAAAAAAAAAAAAAAAATCGCAATAAGCGTTTATCGGTTGGTGTGCGCAAAATTTATAGCGTTTACAAAATCGGGGATAGTTTTATTGCATTTTTATTAATCTTTACTACTAATGGTGGCGATCAGTGATTTTTTTCGCGACCGCGACATTATGGCGGACACGTAGGACAATTTTGACACATTTTTGGGACCATTGTCATTTTCACAGCAAAAAAAAAAATGCATAAAAAAAATGCAAAGTTTACTGTGAAAATGACAATTGCAGTTTGGGAGTTAACCACAAGGGGGCGCTGATGGGGTTATGTGTGATCTCATGTCTGTTTCTAACTGTAGGGGAGTGTGGCTGTAGGTGTGACGTCATCGATTGCGATTCCCTATATTAGGGAACACACAATCGATGACGGCGCCACAGTGAAGAACGGGGAAGCTGTGTTTACACACAGCTCTCCCCGTTCTTCAGCTCCGGGGACCGATTGTGGGACCCCAGCGGCGATCGGGTCCGCAAGTCCCGCGGCCACGGAGCTTCGGACCTGGTCGCGTGCACGCAACCCCCACGGCTGGGCTTAAAGGGCAACGTACATATACGTTGATGTGCCCAGCCGTGCCATTCTGCTGACGTAAATCGGCGTGAAGGGGTCCTTAAGTGGTTGTAAACCTGGTTACTTCACCTGTACCTACTGGCAAGTCTATAATAAGGCTTACCTGTAGGTACTGTAAATATCTCCTAAACATGCAACGATTTAGGATATATTATTTACCATATACGCTTGCGCCGACGTCATCGGCGTGTGCGCACTGAAGAAAGGGCATGATTGTGCAGTTTCTAAAGGGCCTGTGCCGAGACTGGCGGCTCCCGTGTGCACACGCGGGAGTGACATCATCGCGTCTCCGGCCAATCGGAGCACAGGAGCCGGCAAACCCATAATTAACCCTGGGAGACATGTCGCCGGTCACATCGGTGTGCGAGGAGTGGACCGCTGCAACAGCTTTGATCGAAGGTGAGTATTTCATAATGAGCCAGTATATGATGCATACTAGCTTATCATGCCTTTGTCTTGCAGGTTTATTTTTTTATTTCATTTTTTTTACACAACCACTTTAAAAAAGGTATAAAATGAATTAGAGTAAAAAAAAAAACTTTCTGCTTCTAGAACTCCTTTAATATTTCAAACATTTGTTTCAATAATTTCTTATTACATACTTTACAATCCCCCCCCCCCTCCCCCTACATGTGCGGTCTGTACCGGATCTGAAGTGACAGGATCCTGGAAACCAACCCCCCAAAAGGCAGCTCTGCAGCAACCAATCACTTGTGAGGCATTCATTGTAAGCCTCCAGTAGGAATGTACCGATACTGAGTATTTTCACGACACCTAAAAAACGATACTTTGGGGTGTGATATACGCACATGAATAGGCGCAAATTGCACTGCAAAGAATCGCATGCAGTTTGAACAGGAATGCTGTGCAAATCAAATGCCGTTTTCTGCACCGCTCCTGTGCAAGCCCAGGCTGCAATCACTATGAAAAGCCTGGGTTCATCCAGGAGCAGTGCAGGGAACCTCATGCGATTCAGAAAGAAAATGGCACTGCATTCCTTTTCAAATTACATGCGATTCTTTGCAGTGCGATTTGAACCTATTCATTTTGTATGCATGCAAATTGCCCTGCAAAGTATCAAAACTCGTACTTTCCAATAAAAAAGGGTATAAGTGCTTCCCTACCCTCCAGCCATAGACCATGTTGTCTGAAGTGGGATAAGAAGCACAAGAACTCGTCAGCTCCTTGGCTTATTATTATGATTTATATAGCGCCAACATTTTGCACAGAGCTTTACAACATGAGGGCACACAGTACAGTTACAATACAATTCAATACAATACAGGAGGAATCGGAGGGCCCTGCTCGTTAGCGCTTACAATCTAGTGCTGGACTGTTTGTCACAGCCCTTAAAACGCAGTTCCGCCTGGGTGAATTTTTTTTTTAAATCAGCAGCTACAAATACTGCAGCTGCTGACATATTATAAAAAAAAAACACTGATCGCCGCCATTACCAATAAAAATGCTATAAAACGATGCCCTATTTTGTAAGACGCTATAACTTTTGCGCAAACCAAGATAAGCTTATTGCGATTTTTATTACCAAAAATATGTATAAGAATACATATCTGTCTAAATTGAGAAAAAAATTGCTTTAAAAAAAAAAAAAAAAAGTGTGCGGATATTTATTATAGCAAAAAGTACAAAAAATGGTGTTTCTTTCAAAATTGTTGCTCTATTTCTTTTTAAAGCGCAAAAAATAAAAACTGCAGAGATGATCAAATACCACAAAAGAAAGCGATTTGTGGGGGGAAAAAAAAATGTAATTATGTTTGGGAGCCACGTCGAACGACCACGCAATTGTCACTTAAAGCGACGCAGTGCCGAATCGTAAACATTTAAACAAACTTGCCGGTTATCAGCATTCCTTTCCTCACACGCTGTCACAGCGTGAGGAAAGGAGAGTCGATAACTGGCACATCTGACAGGACACATTTACATTGATAAACAGGGAAGACCCATCAGTATCCATCAGTGCAGCCTCATCAGTCAGGTTAGGGCTAGGGTTAGGCTGCTTTCACATTGGGCAGCGGAGGTGCGGTGACGGTATAGCCGCGCTATTTTTAGCGCCGCTTTACCGCGATATTTGGGCGCTAGCGGTGAGGTTTTAACCCCCGCACGCCTCAATGTGAAAGGGGTCTAAGGGTTAGGGTTTCCCATTGAAGAATATGGCTAGGACTCAGGAATTGGAACAGGGACCTCCCCCAAAGTTCAGAAGGCAGGTTCCTAGAGGTCAAATGTCACAGGGCGTGGCTGACCCACCCCCACCAAAGTGTACCACCTACCCCCAACTAAGTCAGGGAATGAACAAGTCGGAGAAAGAGTCTTGCACGCGCGAAGCAGAAACAATTTTTTTAAATTTGTTTAGCAAAAAATAAAAACTGCAGAGGTGATAAAAAAAAAAAAAAAACATCAAAGGTAAGCTCTATTTGTGGGAACAAAATGATAAAAATGCTGTTTGGGTACAGTGTAACATGACCGCGCAATTGTCATTTAAACAGCAACAGCGCAGAAATCTGAAAATTGGCTTGGGCAGGAAGGGGGGTAAGTGCCTGGTATTGAGGTGGTTAAATACAACTAAAAGAAAGCGCCATCTGTCTTTAAAAAAAAAAAATAAGAAAATGTTATTTTGGGTACAGCATTGCATGACTGAGTACTTGTGCCAGCTGGAAGCTGGCATGGGCAGGAAAGGAAGTAAAAGTGTCCGGTACTGAAGTGGTCAATGGCCACACTTACCTATGCTTGAGACATTTCTCCATTGCTTGGATCCAACATTTACAGCAGTCAGATCACCTTACGTTAAGATTCCTCTGCATGTAAAATTACACCTATGAGATTAAAGAAAATAAAAGTCAATAAGAGGTAATCCCAGCGTGGTGCAGGAGGGAAGGAGGTCAGCAATGGGATCCACAACGTTGTACAATAATAATCAGGTTTATTATGATAAATTAATAGACTGCTGGAACGAGGAGAGAACCTGCACACAGGACAATGGAAGTCGCATGGTATGACCTGCGATTTAGTGCTGGATACCAATAGTACAGCCCAGGGGCCCAACCTGTGGCCCTCCGACCTCAGCAGTCTGCAGAGGGTACATTGATTAGGGTGGTGGAATGATCTCTACCCTCAGGTAACATGTTTCCAGATTCCCTTCGTCTTCTGCAGCATATCCCCAGCCAAACGTACCCCGTCCTCACTCTCCGACCCTCATTTCCTATATTAGGTCTGCACTGTTCTCCCCACACAGGATACAAGAATTACAGTATATATCCCCCGACCGATACGCACTTCCCCAACTCTGCCACTGGGGGGAGCTGCAGAGCCACTTCACTGATCATGTAACAGTGTTCAGACAATACAATTGGCTGATAGACCCCAGCGCCATCACATGGTCCCCCATACCTGGAAGTACCAGACATTGTCACCAGCTGTGACCGAGGCAGAAGTGACTAAAAGTGGCTCAAGAGAAGACAGTCACTCTGCCCGGCACCCAGCATTGTCTACACCGCGCATCCTCTAATCCCCCCCCCCATACACCACACATCCTCTATGATCCCCCATACACCACGCATCCTCTATAATCTCCCCCCATACACCGCGCATCCTCTATAATCTCCCCCCATACACCACGCATCCTCTATAATCTCCCCCATACACCGCGCATCCTCCAATTCCCCCCCCCCCCCATACACCGCGCATCCTCTATAATCTCCCCCCATACACCGCGCATCCTCTATAATCTCCCCCCATACACCGCGCATCCTCTATAATCTCCCCCCATACACCGCGCATCCTCCAATTCCCCCCCCCCCCCATACACCACACATCCTCTATGATCCCCCATACACCACGCATCCTCTATAATCTCCCCCCATACACCGCGCATCCTCTATAATCTCCCCCCATACACCGCGCATCCTCTATAATCTCCCCCCATACACCGCGCATCCTCTATAATCTCCCCCCATACACCGCGCATCCTCCAATCCCCCCCCCCCATACACCACACATCCTCTATGATCCCCCATACACCACGCATCCTCTATAATCTCCCCCACCCATATTCAATAATCCCCAATACACTCCCCCCCCCCCCCCCATCTTCAATAGTCCCCCCCCCCATACACCACGCATCCTCTACCACCCCCCCCCCCCTCCTCCCATATTCAATAATCCCCAATACACTCCCCCCCCCCCCATCTTCAATAGTCCCATACACACCACATCTTCTATAAACCCCCCCCCCCCATACACCACGCATCCTCTACCCCCGCTCATATTCAATAATCCCCAATCCCCCCCCCCCCATCTTCAATAGTTCTATAATCCCCCCCCCCATGTTCTATAATCCCCCCCCATACCCTCTATAAACCCCCCCATACATCTCCCACAATCCCCCCATACATCTCTATTCCCCCCCCACATCCTCTATAATCCCCCGCCATACACTGCACATTATAATCCCCCCCCCCCACATCCTCTATAATCCCCCCCCATACCTTCCACAATCCCGCCACATCTTCTATAATTCCCCCCCCCCCCATCTTCTATACTCCCCCCCCCCACATCTTCCATACTCCCCCCACATCTTCTATACTCCCCCCCCCACATCTTCTATAATTCCATGCCATACATCTTCTATACTCCCCACCATACTCCCCCATCTAAAATCCCCCCCCTTCTATAATCTCCCCCATACTCCCCACCACATCTTCTATAATCCCCCCGTCATACCCCCCCCCCCCCATCTTCTACCCCCCCCCCCCCCCATACACCCCTGCATCTTCTATAATCTTCCCCATACTCCCCCCACATCTCCTATAATCCCCCCGCCATACACCCCACATCTTCTATACACCTCCATCTTCTAGAATCCCCCCCATACCTTCTATAATCCCCCTATACACCCCCCACATCTTCTATAATCTCCCCACCCTCTATAACCCCCCCAATTCTATATAATCCCTCCCCCTATATATTTTACAATCCCCCCCCATACACCCCACATCTTCTGCAACCCCCCCCCCCCCCATCTTCAAAAATCCCCCCCCCATCCTCTATAATCCCCCCATCTTCTATATCTCCCCCATACACCCCCAACATCCTCTATAATCCTCCCCTCCCCCCATAACACACTTAGTATTCTCTCACGCACCGTGCAGGGCCGGGCTCTGTGCTCGTAAACCCGCCCGGTGCTCCCCGTCCTCCAGCCCGGTACACGCCGCTCCTCCTGTCAGCTACTTTCTTTCAGATCTCCCGCACAGCCAGATCGCCCCACCCCCTCCGACATATTTGAGTGTAAACATCCGCCTCGTGCGAGACTTTGCCCAATCACCATGAGGGGGGCGCGGCTAATGGCTAGTTTTTTTTTTTTCTCCTCCAAATAACTTAATTGAGATAGGACAGTGTGACAGAACTCGGATGTCTGTAAATTGACAGTGGATGTCAGTTGTGTGATCGGATTACCAATACAAGGAGCCCCATAGAATATCACCAATATAAGGGGTTCAATAGAGACCTCCATTATAAGGGGCCCCATACTGACCTCCATTATAAGGGACCCCATAGAGACCACCAATATAAGGGGCCCAATAGAGAGCTCCATTATAAGGGGTCCCATACTGACCAGCAATATATGGGCCCCACACTGACCACCAATATAAGGGGCCCTATAATAACCACCAATACAAGGAGTCCCATAGAGACCACGAATATAAGACCTCCATTATAAGGGGTCCCTTACTGACCAAAAATATAAGGGGCCCCATACTGACCAGCAATATAAGGGACCCCATAGAGAACACCTATATAATGGGACCCATACTGACCACCAATACAAGGGGCCCAATAGAGACCACCAATATAAGGGGTCCAATAGAGACCTCCATTATAAGGGGTCCCATACTGACCAGCAATATAAGGGGCCCCATACTGACCAGCAATATAAGGGGCCCCATACTGACCAGCAATATAAGGGACCACATACTGACCTTCAATATAAGGGACCCCATACTGACCTTCAATATAAGGGACCCCATACTGACCAGCAATACAAGGAGCCCCATAGATACCACCAATAGGAGGGGCCCAATACTGACCTCCAATATAAGGGAACCCAATACTGACAACTAATATAAGGAGCCCCATACTGACCACCAATACAAGGAGCCCCATACTGACCACCAATATAAGGGGCCCCATACTGACCAGCAATATAAGGGTCCCCAATACTGACAACTAATATAAGGGGGCCCATACTGACCACCAATACAAGGAATCCCATAGATACCACCAATATAAGGGACTCCATACTGACCAGCAATATAAGGGGCCCCATAATGACCAGCAATATATGGGCCCCACACTGACCAGCAATATAAGGGGCCCCATAATGACCACCAATACAAGGAGCCCCATAGAGACCACGAATATAAGACCTCCATTATAAGGGGTCCCTTACTGACCAAAAATATAAGGGGCCCCATAGTGACCAGCAATATAAGGGATCCTATAGAGATCACCTATATAATGGGACCCATACTGACCACCAATACAAGGGGCCCAATAGAGACCACCAATATAAGGGGCCCAATAGAGACCACCAATATAAGGGTCCCATACTGACCTCCAATATAAGGGTCCCCAGTACTGACCACCAATATAAGGGGCCCCATACTGATCTTCAATATAAGGGGCCCCATACCAGTGTTGCCAACTGTCCGTATTTTTACAGACAGTTCGTAAAAACTGGCACTTTTTCCCCCCGTTTGTAAATGTCAGTAGTTGCGGGAATGTGCCAGTAAAAATAGCCGAGATCGGTTTGGCTTGGAACTGTGCATGGAGATTGGAGGCAGGGGGTGATGGTGGCTGCGGTGGCACCGCAGAGGGGGATGGAGGCAGGGGGGCAATGGAGGCAGGGGGAGATTGGAGGCAGGGGGAGATTGGAGGCACCGCAGAGGGGGATGGTGGCACCACAGAGGGTGGGGGATGGAGACAGGGGTTGTTGGTGGCACCGCAGAGGGGGATGGAGGCAGGGGACGATGGAGGCAGGGGGTGATTGGAGTCAAGGGGCCTGAGGGGGATTGTGGCATGGCAGGGGGAGATTGGAGGCAGGGGGAGATTGTGGCACGGCAGGGGGAGATTGGAGGCAGGGGGAGATTGTGGCACAGCAGGGGGAGATTAGAGGCAGGGGGAGATTGTGGCACGGCAGGGGGAGATTGGAGGCAGGGGGAGATTGGAGGCAGGGGGAGATTGTGGCACAGCAGGGGGAGATTAGAGGCAGGGGGAGATTGTGGCACGGCAGGGGGAGATTGGAGGCAGGGGGAGATTGGAGGCAGGGGGAGATTGTGGCACGGCAGGGGGAGATTGAAGGCAGGGGGAGATTGGAGGCAGGGGGAGATTGGAGGCAGGGGGAGATTGGAGGCAAGAGGAGATTGTGGCACGGCAGGGGGAGATTGAAGGCAGGGGGAGATTGGAGGCAGGGGGAGATTGGAGGCAGGGGGAGATTGGAGGCAGGGGGAGATTGTGGCACGGCAGGGGGAGATTGGAGGCATGGGGAGATTGGAGGCAGGGGGAGATTGGAGGCATGGGGAGATTGGAGGCAGGGGGAGATTGGAGGCAGGGGGAGATTGGAGGCAGGGGGAGATTGGAGGCAGGGGGTGTTGGGGTGGCAGAGGGTGATGTGACTAAATAATTTGCCCTTATATCGAAAATAACAAAAATGTTTTTTTATCTTAATAACTACCTTGGAGAACCTTGCCTATGGAGGTTTTTAAGAACTGTAGATTGGCGCGATTCCACAAACATGCCCAATTCTAAAGCGTGCCGTTAGGTATCTATTTACTCGGCATAACATCATCTTTTATTACTCCAAAAAAATGGGTTATATATTGTGTTTTTTTGCATTAGAATTCATTAAAGTGTGTTGTTTCCAAACATAAAAAAAAATGCAATTTCCGCCATTTTATTCTCTAGGGTCTCTGCTAAAGAAATACATAATGTTTGCGGGTTCTGGGTCATTTTCTAATAAAATTATGATTATTACATGTAGCAGAGAAATATCAGAATTGGCCTGGGTGGAAAGTGGTTAATGATGTGTGAATTTATAGCACAATGGTGAACTCATTCAATCTGACCTTTTCCATCGATCGTCTCATAAGACATTTTTCTTAATAAAACAACTTTTTCAGTAACTTTTCTATAAAGTGTTACAAAATTGGCCACCGCTGTAGGTGTGCTCAGCCTATTGCATTAGAGTGTACCCCCCAAAGCTTAGACACACATTGGGCCGGATTCAAGTAGATTTGCGCATTTATTACGGAGGCGCAGGGCAACGATTTTGCCCTGCGCCCCCGCAATTTTTTTGCGCTGCCCTCGATTCACGGAGCAGAAGCTCCGTAAATTGCGCGGGCGCACCGGCAAAATGCCCGGCGCAAGAGCGCGCAATTTAAATGATCCCGTAGGGGGCGGGATTCATTTAAATTTGGCGCGTTCCTGCGCCGATCGTAGAGCGCATGCTCCGTCGGGAAACTTTCCCGGCGTGCATTGCGGCAAATGACGTCGCAAGGACGTCATTTGCTTCAAAGTGAACGTGAATGGCGTCCAGCGCCATTCACGATTCACTTACGGAAACTACGTAAAATTCTAATTTGCGACGCGGGAACGACGGGTATACGTAACATGGGCTACGTAGCAGGGGCAGCCTTGCGCGAAAACCGCCGTACGTAAACAACGTAAATTGCGTACGCAGGGCTCGCGCAACGTTGTGAATCGGTGTTAGTATGCAATTTGCATACTATACGCTGAGCACAATGGGAACGCCACCTAGCGGCCATCGCAAGAATGCAGCCTAAGATATGCGGGCATAAGAGCCTTATGCCGCGCAGATCTTAGGCTGCAGTCGGCGTAACGAGGTTCCTGAATCAGGAGCATTCGTAACGCCGGGGCAAGTAAGCAATTGCGCTGTGTAACCTATGGTTACACAGGCGCAATTGCTTCTTGAATCCACCCCATTGCTTTCTCTGCAGCCTCAGTGAATGAATGGGAAGTGCTCTGTGCTGAGCGGCTTCCTGTTCATTCACAAACTGAAAAATAGTAAACACAGTTTACTATGCTTCAGTTAGGAATGAACACAGTGAGAGAGTGTGTTCATTTAGAAAAGGAATAGGACAGTAAATGACATATTCACTCGCCCCGTCCCCATGTTCTCCATCCCGCAGCATCCGGGGGGGGGGGGGGAGGAATAAAGCCAGCAGCACTAAAGGGCAGGGGGTCAACACAAGGGAAGCCTGGGCAGTAGGGGGGAATCAGCACTGCATGTAGTGATTAGGGTGTGCCCAGGCACACCAACATGCGCACGCCTTTGGACGCCGCTCTTTAAATGAATACAATAAATAATTTCAATCCAGATCAGCGTTTATTTATTTATTTTATTTCTGCTTGAAATGTCATGTTTGCATAGAAAAAAAAGCAAGTCAAGGTTTAACCCCTAAGCTTTTATTAGACTACAATAGATCAAAGATTCCATTAAGTAACACAGTATGTTCAGCATTTATTTCTCTCATCATCATTGGATCTGTATTATTCATTGCATACAGTTTTAAATTCTGATATGTGCAAAAATATGTGATTGGCTGCTTTAGGTTGCACAGACATGTTTCTTTCAGACCCTCGCTTGACAGTCAGGGGTATGTTTATAGATCTTTTGTCGAGCTACTCTGTAAAAGTGTATGCACATTTGTTCTGCGTGAAAAACTGAATGCTACTAGGCTATTTTCTCTCCAGGTCGAACAATATTCTTCATGACTGAATCAGGGAAATACTGTATTATGGCCACTAGATGGAGCTGACAGTCATAGTAAATAAGTACCGTATATACTGGAGTATAAGTCGAGTTTTTCAGACCTTTTTTTAGGGATGAAAATACAGCCCCTGGCTTATACTTGATTCTGTGTAGCTGAAGGGCTGCAAGCGTCTATTGTTTTAAAGTCGCGGCTTCCCCCTGGTCCCTTCCGTGATAAGCGTTTCCCAGCAGACACTGGGGCAGATCCACAGACAGAGTACGCCGGCGTATCTACTGATACTCCGGCGTACTTTCAAATTTCCCACGTCGTATCTTTGGTTTGAATCCTCAAACCAAGATACGACAGCATCTGGGTTAGATCCGACAGGCGTGTGGCTTTGTACGCCTTCGGATCTTAGATGCAATACTTCGGCGCCCGCTGGGTAGAGTTCTCGTCATTTTCCGCGTCAGGTATGCAAATTAGCTATTTCCGACGATCCACGAACGTACGCACGGCCGTCGCATTCTCTTACGTCATCTCTAGTCGGCTTTTTCCGGCGTATAGTTAAAGCTGGTGTTTTGCGGCGTATAGTTAGACTTGCCATGTTAAGTATGGCCGTCGTTCCCACGTTTCATTTGAATTTTTTATTTTTTTTGCGTAAGTCGTCCGTGAATCGGGATGGACGTAATTCACGTCTATGTTAAAAAAAATGACGTCCTTGCGACGTCATTTAGCGCAATGCACGGCGGGAAATTTGGGGACGGCGCATGCGCAGTTCATTCGGCGCGGGGACGCGCTTCATTTAAATGAAACACGCTCCCTAATCGCCGATTTGAATTACGCAGCCGTAACTTACGGCGCAAAATCTTTAAGGATTCGAACTAAAGCCAGGTAAGGTACGGCGGCATAGCGTATCTCTGATACGCTGCGCGGGTGCAGATCTCTGTGGATCTGCCCCACTGTGTTCAGTGTTCCACCAATCACGGATGTCTTTTCATCCTCGGACAAGAGAAAGTCTGTGATAGGCGGAACACCAAACACAGTGTCTGCTGGGAAACTGAGTCCGAGAATGAGAAGACGTCCGTGATAGGCTGCTGGAAAAAGCCTATCACGGAACGGGACCAGGAAGACGCTGCGACTTTTAAACAATGAATGAACGCCCACAGCCTGTAAAAATTTCAGGTACACGGACTCGGGCACAGGGAGGCTGCAATGGACACAGTGAGGTTGGGCATAGTGAGGTGCCAATTGGCACAGTGAGGTTTGGCACAGTGAGGTGCCAATGGGCAATGGGCATAGTGGCAATGGGCAGTGAGGTGGCAATGGGCACAGTGAGGTTGGGCACAGTGAGGTGGCAATGGGCACAGTGAGGTTGGGCACAGTGAGGTGCCAATGGGCACAGTGAGGTTTGGCACAGTGAGGTGCCAATGGGCATAGTGGCAATGGGCACAGTGAGGTGGCAATGGGCACAGTGAGGTGGCAATAGGCACAGTGAGGTTGGGCACAGTGGGGTGACAATGGGCACAGTGAGGTTGGGCACAGTGAGGTGCCAATGGCCACAGTGAGGTTGGGCACAGTGAGGTGACAATGGGCACAGTAAGGTTGGGCACAGTGAGGCGTGCAAAGGGGCATTGTTGACCCTCTTTTCCGCTTACAGTGGCTGCTGCATTCTCACCCTAGGCTTATACTCAAGTCAATACGTTTTCCCATTTTTTTGGGGTAAAATTAGGTACCTCGGCTTATACTCGGGTCGGCTTATACTCTAATATATACGGTATTTATTTTTTATCATCAACTCCATCCAGTGGCCATAATGTGGTATTTTCCTGATTCATTCTGTCCCCTATGAAAATTAACATTCAGCCTGGGAAGAAAATAGGCTAATAACATTCGATTTTACCCATATTCTCACAAAACGAGCGTGCATACAGTTCCGCAGGACAAATAGAAGTGTTCTTCAAAAAGTTTCCACACTTTTTTTACTCTATTAAATATAGAAATATAAGAGCGGAAACTTTTTGAAGACCCCCTCGTAGTACTGAAAATGCATTTATAAATACATTTTCCTGGCCAGTCCTCCCGTCAGCACATCATGGGTTAATCCCCTCCTCCGGTCCACCAGTACCACCTTCTTTTAGCTAATAAGTAGGGGGCCCCTCCTCCCAGTCCTTGTTCCTTTTTTTGGTCGGACGATCAGACCACCTAAGACTCTTCCAGACAATCAAGCTACGAATGAAGAGGAAGAAAGAAAACCCCCCTGCCGAACCATCCCCACCCAGGTTCAGCCTCTCCTCGGGTTGGAAGGTCCAGAAGTAATAAAGGTATGCCCCTTTATGACACTGGACGCTCAGGTGCATGAGCTGCGGGCGTTTTTAGCTTATAGGAAGCTTACTGTGATCATAGAGGCTGTGGTGTGTCTCCTGTCCTCTGCTAGGACATGCTGGCTCCTTCTCCTTACTCAGATCTGAGCTCCGTAGGAGCGCGCCGCCCTTCCTTCCTCCACTTTATGTTAGTCGGCGGTGACCTCACAGGGGGGGGCGGGGCCGGGGGCGTGCCCAAATCGGCTTTAAAAGACTCTCCAGGACAGGAGGCTCAGTGTGGTCTGCCACTGTCTGGGAAAGGAAGCACTAGGTAAGCCTCCAGCTGAGGAGGATTGTGTGAGATTGTGTCAGCGCTGCACTATGCTTTCATGTCCTCATTGTTCATTTTTGCTTTGAAGTAGCTGTAATTCTGCTGTGATCTCCACACTTCCTGGTTGCCTGTTTCCTTATGACCATGGTGCTGGGAGCTTTTCACGATGGTCTAAGCTGTCATTACTGTGTGTCTGAAACTCCTCGGAACCGGTCAGATTCATTTTAAAAACAAAACACTGCCCTGGATTTGTTTGTTTTTGTTCTGTGATTCTTCCCGACTCACCTCTCACCCGGAACTTCATGTATGTACCTTTAAAACCGAAAGTGAGGCTAGAGGCACATTGTGTGATTGAGTTTGGTCTATTCTTGGTCATTTTTGGAGGGAGTCAGTTGACTGTTGTGTCTCTGTACCCTGTGAACAGTCATTTCAGCAAAAAAAAATAATAAAAAAAAATAAAATTAAATAAAATAAAATTAGGTATCAATTGGTACACCGCCTGATGTGCGTATCCTGCTTCTTTACACAGCATGAGCTCACCACAGCCTCAGGATGCACCAAAGTCACCGGACAGGTAGGAGGGGTCAACGGGGGCCACAACATAAAAGAGTGCAATACCAAGAGCTAAAGATAATGTTTCTTGGTTGTCTTTTTAGGAGCAGAAGCCCTAAGATAAGACAGGAACGGAGAAAAAAGTCCCGCCACCGTTCAAAATCTCCGCAAGCGTCTGGCTCTCGGGCAACGCATAAGTCCCATTCTAGTCCAGCACGCAAATCCAGTCACTCTGCGACTGTAGCAGAGCCAAATGCATCAAGACCCCGCCCAGACGATGGTCTTTGTTGGGCATGTTCGGCACCATCCAAACCTGGCAAACTTCTATGCACCGGCTGCATTAAGGACGTGGCTACAGGTGGCAGAGGGTATTCAGTCAGCCGCAGCCACCAAAACACCTAGAAGATCTAAAGTTAGTAGCGCCAATCAATCAGTGGGCGATGAATCACCTGCCCGGGAGACGCTATCACTAGGCTCATCGGACTCTGAAGAGCTCTCAGAATATTTATTTGATTTTCAATATATTGAATCATTTGTCACAGCCGTGAGAGACACCATTGACTGGGGGCTCCATAGCTCAGGGGTTAGAGCACTGGTCTTGTAAACCAGGGGTCGCAAGTTCAGATCTCGCTGGGGCCTCCACCAGAAGCAGACCTTTGGGACTCCCCATTGGGCATAGATGTGGCCTTACAGCGCCTGGCCCGACAGGTCGCATTGCCATTGCAAGACCCAATGGACAGACGTGCAGACACAGACCTAAAAAAGGTCTTCTCAGCTGCAGGTGCAGCGTGCCGCCCGGCTATTGCCCTAACCTCAGTCTCCAGAGCACTCAAGGTCTGGACCACGAGAACCCAAGCAGCCCTAAAAGCAGATACAGGGTCAGAATCAATCATACAGACAATGGAGGAATTCGATCTTGCTGCCGATTTCATAGCGGAAGCCTCTATGGACCTGACAAAGTTACTCGCAAAAATCATGGCTTTTGCAGTGACGGCAAAGAGGGCCCTCTGGTTGCGACATTGGGGAGCAGACAGCACCTCAAAACTGAGTCTCTGCAATATTCCGTTTAATGGCAAGGTGCTGTTCGGAAAGACCCTAGAAGAAGCTATTAGTCGAGCTACAGGGGGAAAGTCGGGTCTAATGCCACAGAGACCTAGGAAGACACAGCAGGCCACCCGGCCAGCCCTACCAGACTACAAAAAGGCGTATGACGCCAGGTCATACAGGCCAGGACGGGAATATACAAGGCCCTACTGGAAAAATCCACAAGATTCTTTTCTGCAGAAGGTAAAGTCTAGAGCTGCACAGACCGCGAAAAAACCTGAAAAATCTTTTTGACGGGTTAACCGCCCATCCCCCCCCCCCCCCAGGTGGGCGCCAGGTTAATGTCCTTCAGGGAAGTATGGGCGGAAGAGGTCAAGGACCAGTGGGTCCGCAAGACGGTCAGATACGGTTCCAAAATATCCTTTCAGAAGAAACCACCCAATACGGTGGTCCACACAAAATAACCGACAGATCAGAGGAAACGGAACTGCTTACAAGAATATTTAGACGGCTTACAGCAAAAGGAGGCAATTTTGCCGGTGCCCCTATCCCAACAAGGAAAAGGGGTATACTCTCCAATCTTTCTAGTTCCCAAACCATCGGGGGATCTCAGACCAGTTCTGGACCTGAGAATTCTAAACCACTTTATAGAACCCAAGACGTTCAAGATGGAGTCTGTATTTACAATCATCTCTGTGTTGCAACCAGGAGACTGGTTGATATCAGTTGATCTAACGGATGCATATTTGCACGTCCCAATCAATGAGAGCCACCAAAGATATCTAAGATTCTTGGTAGGGGAAGATCACTTCCAGTTCAGGTGTCTGCCGTTCGGCATCAGCACAGCTCCGCGAGTGTTTTCCAAAATCCTACTAGCCGTTATTGCCATCATTCGCCTGAAAGTCATAAAAATATTTCACTACCTAGACGACATCCTGGTAGTAGCACATTCGAGCGGAGAACTGGCGTCTCAACACGACATGGTTCTAGAAATCCTATCAAAATTTGTCCGGATCATCAACAGGCAAAAGAGCCAATTGATTCCCTCACAACAGATGGAATATCTGGGACTGTTTTTCAATACAAACAGAGACCTTGTCCTCCTACCCGAACGAAAGAAGGCAGAATTGGTAGCCTGCGTCAGCAGCGTGATGAAGTCAACATCGCTAACGGCAAGAGATTGTATGACCCTACTCGGGATGTTTACTGCAGCAAGCCCAACCATTCCTTGGGCAAGATTCCACACAAGAGCCTTCCAGGCAACCTTCCTGAACCAATAGGACGGTACCTCTCTTCACCAGAGGATTCTCATACCAAGCCGGATTCGACAGAACCTAGCTTGGTGGAAGTCATGAGAGAACCTGTCGCGGGGCATGCCCCTCAGCCCCGGGGACTGGGTTCCGATAACTTCGGGTGCCGGTCTCCGCTGGGGTGCTCACTGCCTCGGCAGGCAGGTGCAAGGAGTTTGGAGCAAGACGGAATCCCGACACTCCAACCTTTTGGAGCTGCAAGCAGCATACATGGCCTTCGAGAAACTGGTACAGGGAGCTCGAGTTAAACCTCCGCCTCCGACGTACGTTTCGTCAGGTACAACGTCTTCAGGGGGGCGTTGTACCTGACGAAACATACGTCGGAGGCGGACCCGATCACGTGACGTGCCTCCCTGCCTGCACGAGCTGTCAGCTGGGACGCCGAGCCGCGCTACGGAGCTAGCACCGGACCAGACGACCCTGTTCTTTACCGCACCGCAAGGTAGCGGTGACACGCCTGCAGCCCCAGTGCCGGGTAGGCACTACCAGAGGGGTGGCAGCCTCCTGGGCAGCATTTGTCAAAATACCAGTTGAGGAAATATGCAAGACGGCCAGTTGGAGTTCCTGCAAGACCTTCGCAAAGCATTAGAAATCTAGACGTGACGTCATCTAAGGCGTCTAGTTTCGGAAATGCCGTGGTATCGGCACCTTTGCAGGCAAAATAAAGAAAGATTCACTTAAGCAGCATTTATAGTTGTCGTCCGAGTCTTATATACATTTTCCCGCCCTAGGGTGTTAAATTAAATCCCATGATGTGCTGACGGGAGGACTGGCCAGGAAAACGGAAAATTGTTATTCTTACCTTCGGTAATTTTCCTTTCCTGGCCTGTCCTCACGTCAGCACAGCCTTTCCCTCCCTATAGTCTGTCGTCCGCCAAATTAGTGGAACAAGGACTGGGAGGAGGGGCCCCCTACTTATTAGCTAAAAGAAGGTGGTACTGGTGGACCGGAGGAGGGGATTAACCCATGATGTGCTGACGTGAGGACAGGCCAGGAAAGGAAAATTACCGAAGGTAAGAATAACAATTTTCCGTTTTTCTATTTGCTCCCCAGCTATATTAATGATAAAGTGCAAAAGCCCACACCTGCAGCAGCTTACAGCAATTGATCTGAAATTGAAGAGAATTTCTGTTTTTATTGAGCAGTAGCAGAGAATTGTATCATGTCAGCTGTTGAATAATGTAGAAAGTTTGGAGTTTAAATGACACCTTCAATTGGGAGGGGGGAGATCATGACTTTCATCTAGATCTCCTCTATTCACTAAGGGCCAGATTCACGTACAATTGCGCCGGGGACACGTAAGCCATTTAAGTTACACCGCCGTAAGTTTTCAGGTTTAGTGCTCGATCCACAAAGCACTTACCTGGAAACTTGCGGCGGTGTATCGTAAATGCGTCCCGCGCAAGGCGGGCCAAATAGAATGGGGCGAGTACCATTTAAATTAGGCGCGCTCCCGCGCCGGACGTACTGCGCATGCTCCCGTCGCAAATTTCCCGACGTGCTTTGCGCGAAATTACGACGCGCCAACGTTTTGTGAATCGCAACGTCAAAAAAGATTTACGCCGGGAAAAATAAAAGATTTGAAAAAAAATCAAAAGCGACGCGGGAAAGACGGGCATACTTTAACATGGTGGAGTTACTTTTACACCATGTGAAAGGTGCCCTATCTTTGCGACGGAAATCTAACACTCGCGACGACGTAACGACGGGAAAAAGCTTTGTGGATCGCCGTAACTCCTAATTTGCATACCCGACGCTGGTTTACTACGCAAACTCCCCCCAGCGGCGGCAGCGGTACTGCATCCTAAGATCCGACAGTGTAAAACTATTACACCTGTTGGATCTTAGGGATATCTATGCGTAACTGATTCTATGAATCAGTCGCATAGATAGAAACAGGGATACGCCGGCGTATCAGGAGAAACGCCGTCGTATCCCTTTTGTGAATCTGGCCCAAAGTGCCTTTTATTCTGTGAAAAGAATGCAAGATATTTTCTGAATGGAGGAGGTGCAGCGCAAGCAACCCTTTGCCATCTGTGTACTCAGAAGTGTAAGTCTCATGCCGCGCACACACGACCGTTTTTCATGACGAGAAAAATAAAAAAAATTTAATTTATCGTTAAAAACGATCGTGTGTGGGCTCCAGAGCATTTTTCTCGACGAGAAAAATGGGCATTAAAAATTTAGGCCCAGATTCACAGAGAGCAAGGCGCACATTACGCCGCCGTAGAGTAAACACTTTACGCTACTCCAACGCAGCACAGAGAGGCAAGCATTGCATTCAGCAAGCCAGTGCTCCCAACGCGTGGCGTGGGTTTCGAAGGCGTACGCCGGCGTAGGTGGAAGTGGGCGTGACCCAATGCAAATGAGGCTTGACCCCATGCAAATGATGGCCCGAGCGCCAGACAGGTACGTATCACGAACTGCGCACGCGCCGCGACGTGGACGCACTTCCCTGCGCCTGCTCATAACCACGCCGGCACAACTGCCTAAGCTACGCCGGATCACTGCGTACGCCGTGAACATAACGTACGCCCAGCCAGACACACGTCCAACGCACAATACACCGGCTTGTGTTCCCTGGTGCAGACCTGAGCATGTCTGTTGCTGGCTTGCACCTCCTTTATGGGGAATAACTTTACGCCGGACGTACAACTTACGCGCATCTCGCGTAGCATGCGCCGGGCACACGCACGTTCGTGAATCGCCGTATTTCCCTCATTTGCATGTTTGAATGGCTAATCAATGGGAGCGGCACCATGCTCCCAGCCTAAATGTACGCCGATCCTACGCCGGCGTAAGCAAGATACGTCGGCGGGGTGTAGCCTGTTTTTAGGCGCATATTAGTTTGTGGGTCTGGCGCACAGATACGACGGCGCACATTTGCACTTACGTCGGCGTAACTTGTTATACGTCGGCGTAAGTGCTTTGTGAATCTGGGCCTTAGAACCTGCTTTATTTTTTCTCGTTGTTTTTCACGTCGTCGTGAAAAACGGTCGTGTGTGTACACTTTAGCGACGGGGGGAAAAAATGAAGCAAGTTTTGAGAAGGGACATTTGCATAATCAGCCCAATATTGCTGGGTTACGTGTTGTACGTCACCGCGCTTTGCTCGAGCATTTTTTATCACGATCGTGCGTATGCAAGACAGGCTTGAGAGGAATTATGTCGAGAAAATCAAAAAAAATTTCCCATGACTTGAAAAACAGTCGTGTGTATTTTTGCCGCTTGTTCTACTGTATAGAGGAATGAAACTAAGAGTTTGCCCAAACGCAGCAGTGACCACACATGGCACTTACTTAAAAAAAAAACACACATTATGGCCACTACTCCTTGAGAAAGTCATGTGACAAGTGACGAAACGCGCTGGAGGGGCCTTGTAAAGCCATCGTGCACGAAAAGGAAGCGTTTTCCATCTCCTTAAAGCCGTGTTTGACAACATCAAGTGACTGTTAAGGGGTCCATATACCCCAATTGTGTATTGCTTAGGTGCACCCAAAAATGTGTGTTTATATTTAGAGTTTTGTATTTGGTTTTTAAACAATTGAAGCACTATGTCAAGTCTCTGATTTTATGAGTACCTTACATATGGATTACTCTGGAACAAGTGTACCTGGAGTAAGACCCTAGTAACCAGCTGCTGGAATATATACCCCAGCGTTTAACAACTTCAGCCCCGGAAAAATTTACCCCCTTCCTGACCAGAGCACTTTTTGCGATTCGGCACTGCCTCGCTTTAACTGACAATTGCGCGGTCGTGCGACGTGGCACCCAAACTATATTGACGTCCTTATTTCCCCACAAATAGAGCTTTCTTTTGGTGGTATTTGATCACCTCTGCGGTTTTTATTTTTTGCGCTATAAACAAAAAAAGAGCGATATAAATAAATATCCCCCCAAAAAAATAATTTCTTTCTTTCTCAGTTTAGGCCGATTCGTATTCTTCTACATATTTTTGGTGAAAAAAACAAACAAAATCGCAATAAGCTTATATTGAATGGTTTGAGCAAAAGTTATAGCTTCTACAAAATAGGGGATAGTTTTATGGCATTTTTATTATTAATATTTTTTTGTATTAGTAATGGCGGCGAACAGCGATTTTCATCGTGACTGCGAGATTATGGCGGACACTTTTGACGCTATTTTGGGACTATTCACATTTGTACAGCGATCAGTGCTATAAAAATGCACCGATTACTGTGTAAATGACACTGGCAGGGAAGGGGTTAAACATTAGGGGGCGAGGAAGGGGTTAAGTGTGACTTAGGGAGTGATTCTAACTGTGGGGGGCTGGGCTACGAGTGACACGTCAGTGATCACTGCTCCCGATGACAGGGAGCAGTAGATCTCTGTCTTGTCACTAGGCAGAACAGGGAAATGCCTTGTTTACACAGGCACCCTCCCATTCTGACGCTCCGTGACACGATCGCGGGCACCCGGCGGACATTGTAACGGGTTTACAACCACTTTCAACTCCTTCACCCTTTCTTCTGAACCCAGGTCACACCGGACCTGCCTCTAGCTTATGACTGGACGGTGAAAGGAGAAGTTGCACAGTGATGAGCTCATCATGTTCCCATGAACCTTGTACCTTCCTCTCATGCTCCAGCCCTGCTCTACAGAGGCTGCCAAATGCTGATACCAAGTCAAATTCAGGTACTTGCACTGCTTGAATTAAAAAAATACATTTAATTATGTCTTTTTTTTTTAGAAAGTTGCATTAACGTGATTTAGAAAGTTGCATTAACATGTTTCTTTTATATCTGCTTAAAATTCAGCTTTAAAGCCTAACCCTAGACAATTTTTCTAGTTTTAAGTATGGTGAGGAAAATGCATTAACGTTTTATATATTGGCTTTTGGAATTTACAAATGCAGCAATTTAGAAATGGGATGAAATGTTTAGCGCTGGGAAACACTTTTTCATAGAAAAAAAGTGCATTTTATATACAATTATATAGTTTAGACCAAAATGAGGGACACATGGGGAGGAAAGAGGGACAGTTCCTCCAAATCAGGGACAGTTGGGAGCTATGGATTTCCCCTTACTTCCTGTCCCTCAAGAAATGGGATTGCTATTTTCACTGGAACAGGAAAGCACAGTTAGGAATACAAATGCTGTCAAATGTTCTAACCCTTCCCACTCTACTAAAAATTAGAATTTGTCTTTATCTCCTTTGGATAGATTGCCCATCACTTCCTGTCCTGACAGGAAGTGATGGGCAATCTATAGATTGGATAGATTGCCCATCACTTCCTGTCCATCACTTCCTGTCCTGACAGGAAGTGAAGGGAAAGCTCCTTATTAAAGACTCAGATTCCAGTAGAAACCTATGAAGTGCTCTAACCCTTCCTCACAATATTTAAAACTAAAAGATTTGGTTGGGGTTGGGCTTTAATGTTATTGCCTACTAGGAATTATTAAACATCTGCAATATGTTTAGTGATGAGCTCCTGTTGGATTGGTTTATTCGGTCTCCATCACTTGAACGGTTTCCTCTACCACCTCATAGCGAGTGACGGTTTCACTCAGCACAGGTGTGGTTCCCCGGGCGTAGCGATATGACCGCAACCTGGAAAGACAGGAAGAAGGATTTACAAGTCATCTGTGTCGGGGTGTTTCTTTCAGTATATTATTTATATACAAGTCATTTTTGTTACACTCCTCCTGGATCCAGCGATGGGTCCCCCCTCCGGCACAAGGGTCCCCCAGGCACGGACTGGCCATTGGGACTACCGGAAGTTTCCCAGTGGGCCGGTCAGGTGCAGTCCTTGAGCCGCTCCTCTCTGACAGTGAGTAATCGCAATTTCACTCCTGTCAAGAGAAGCAGCACCTGTCACTTGCTGGAGTGAGTATTAGCCTTTCTGCTCCCTTCCGCCCTATAGGGGGAGATAGACAGCCGGCAGACTTTCCTTCCTCTCTCCCCTTATCACTTGTCACTTATCACATGACTGGAGAGAGGAACAATGCTGCCTTTCTGGAGAGCTGTGAATGAGTACATGTGGGAGGGGGAGGAGAGGGGGACACTCTGATTCAAGGGGGGGACACACTGATGGGGGACACTTTGATGGGGGACATCCTGGTGCAATGGGGGACACTCTGATGCAAGGGGGGCTCTCTGATGCAATGGGGGGACACGCTGATGTAAGGGGGGACACGCTGATGTAAGGGGGGACACTCTAATGCAAAGGGGGGCTCTCTGGTACAAGGGGGGACACTGATGCAAGGGGGAACACTCTAATGCAAGGGGGGCACTCTGATGCAAGGGGGAACACTCTGATGTAAGGGGAGACACTCTAATGCAAAGGGGGCTCTCTGGTGCAAGGGGGGACACTCTGATGCAAGAGGGGGACACTCTGATGCAAGGGGGGCACTCTGATGCAAGGGGGGCACTCTGATGCAAGGGGGGACACTGAAGGAGAACACTAATGCAAGGGGGATCTCTGATGCAAGGGAGACTTTGATGGGGGATGCTCTGATACAAGGGGGGCTCTGATGCAAGGGGGACTCTCTGATGCAAGGGGGGCTCTGATGGGGGGACACGGATGTAAGGGGGACTCTGATGCAAGGGGGACACTTAAAATTAAAGTGGGCCGGTCTGGATGAAGTCCAGGGCCAGATTTCTGCCCCAGTCCAGCCCTGGGGTCCCCCCTCCGGCATAAGGCCACCAATACTTCTGAGTTTCACTTGGAATGTTGGCATCCTTATCTATGCAGGCAGCTAACTGTTGATCCTTTAAAGGGCTAGGCAATGTGTTGCTCAGCTTAATCCAACCAATGGATCCTTACACCTAAAGCCTATCCTTTTGTGTACCCTCGGAATTACCTGCACCCTGTGTTTCAGACACCTTGTTGGGCATCTGAATTACAGCGAAGTGGGTGTTTTTGGAAGTGCCTGATTAGAGCCATAGGCCCGGATTCAGATACATTTACGGATCTTTCGGCGGGCGTAGCGTATCTCAGATACACTACGCCGCCGTAACTTAGGGCGCAAGTTCCGTATTCAGAAAGAACTTGCGCCCTAAGTTACGGCGGCGTAGTGTAAATGTGTCGG
Organism: Rana temporaria; assembly: GCF_905171775.1. NCBI lineage: Eukaryota > Metazoa > Chordata > Amphibia > Anura > Ranidae > Rana > Rana temporaria. The sequence continues at coordinate 30,227,276 of NC_053497.1, read as the reverse complement.
CGTAAGCCCGCTTAATTCAAATGTGGCTAGTAGTGGGCGTGTTTTATGTAAAACCCTCATGACCCCACGTAATTGACGCTGTTTTCGAACGGCGCATGCCCCGTTCGTGAACGTTTCCAAGTGCGCAACGTAACTTACGTACAGCCCTCTTCGCGTACGACTTACGCAAACGACGTAAAATACAACGCCGTTCGGTCGTTTCTGATGTCCATACGTAACATGACTTACCCCTGCTTTACTGTATGAGGGGTAACGTTACGCCGTAAAAAGCCTTACGTAAACGACGTAAGAAATGCGCCGGGCGGACGTACGTTTCTGAATCGGCGTATCTACCTAATTTGCATATTCCTTGCGTAAATCTACAGAAGCGCCACCTATCGGCCAGCATAAATATGCAGCCTAAGATACGACGGTGTAAGAGATCCGGTCGGATCTTAGGTAAATCTATGTGTAACTGATTCTCGTCACCGCGCTTTGCTAGAGCATTTTTTTTTTTACCAACTTGTGTATGCAAGGCAGGCTTGAGAGGAATCACGTCCAGCAAACACGACGGTAAAACGCGGCTACAAATAGCGCCGCTTTACCGCCACCGCACCATGCGCCTCAGTGTGAAAGCAGCCTAAGATGTTTAGACATGTTGCAGATATTCTGCTATAGATAAGCCATTGTTCGCTGCTCTCTGCAGATAAAGGAATAACCACTTTTCATATACAGAAACATGCTTGTAATCCAAAGCACTTGTATATCAAAGCAGTTTTTTTACAGGGTATAAAAGAGAAGAGAGGCGCCTCTAAGTGTAGCAATAAGTTGATTAAAGTTCATTAAATGTAACCATATTGCTACACTTAGGGCCAGATTCTGAAAGGACTTACGACGGCGCAGCGCCATGTACGCCGTCGTAAGTCCTAATCCGACCCGTCGTATCTATGCGCCTGATTCTTAGAATCAGTTACGCATAGATATCCATTGGATCCGACAGGCGTAAGTCTCTTACGCCGTCGGATCCTAACTGCATTTCTCCTCTGACCGCTAGGGGCGTGTATGCTGATTTACGCGTCAAAATATGTAAATAAGCAAAATACGCAAATTCCCGAACGTACGCCCGGCCGACGCAGTAATGTTTACACCGTTTACGTTAGGCTTTTCCCGACGTATAGTTGCCCCTGCTATATGGTGGCATAAGTGTGGCGCATCAATGTTAAGTATGGCCGTCGTTCCAGCGTCGAAATTTGAAATAGTTACGTCGTTTGCGTAAGTCGTCCGTGAATGGGGCTGGATGTCCTTTACGTTCACGTCGAAACCAATGACGTCCTTGCGGCGTACTTTGGAGCAATGCACACTGGGAAATTCCACGGACGGCGCATTGCGCCATTCGGGAAAAACGTCAATCACGTCGGGTCACAGTAGACTTACATAAAACACGCCCCCCCCGATCCAAATTTGAATTAGGCGGGCTTACGCCGGCCGATTTACGCTACGCCGCCGCAACTTACGGAGCAAGTGCTTTGAGAATACAGCACTTGCCCGTCTAAGTTGCGGAGGCGTAACGTAAATCAGATACGTTACGCCCGCACAAAATTGCGCGGATGTACCAGAATCTAGCCCAGAGAGTCTCCTCTCTTCTCTTTTATACTCAGTTGTGACATGAGGCTACTCTTATATCAAGACATCGCTTGTATATCAAGGCAAAATTTATTAAAACATTTTGCTTGTCTTGCAAAACGCTCTCAAACCAAGTTACTCTCAAACCAAGGTTTTACTGTATCTGAATATCTCTTCAGTAGAGAAGAAGATCAGAAATGGAGACTGTATGGCCACCCATACTAGAACATTACCTCTTTCCTTTGGACTCTGTTTCAGTGTATCCTCTCAGTACTTTTCCCCCTTCTCGTGTAATCACACATAGATCCACCCCACTTCCAGATCCAAGGTCGCAGATGATGCCAGCTGTTATGGCATCCGTGACCAGCTTCTTTGCCTCTTCCACCTGAGATAGATGATAAAAAATGAATTTCCCCTGTTTGCATCACACCAACATACTATATTTCGCAGTCACATCATTCTCACCAGAATAGCTTACACTCCATTGTCCCCACCACTGTCCTAAGTTGGCCAATGGCCATAAATGTTGCTCTAATCCTCTATTTCAGTTGTCTCCAAATTGCAGCCTTTATCTGGCCCTTGGGGTACCATTCCATCTACTGATACCAACATTGGGGCACAATTCCTCCCACTGACACCATCAAAAGGGCACAATTCCTCCCACTGACACCATCAAAAGGGCACAATTCCTCCCACTGACTCCAATTATGGGGCATAATTCCTTCCATTGACATCAACGATGGGGCATAATTCCTCCCACTGACACCAACATTGGGGCATAATTCCTCCCACTGACACCATCAAAAGGGCACAATTCCTTCCATTGACACCAATGATGGGGCACAATTCCTTCCACTGAAACCAACAATGGGGTACTATTCCTCCCACTGACACCATCAAAAGGGCAGAATTCCTCCCACAGACATTGTGCTGCCATTGGCTAAGAGCGCTGATCGGGAGTCGATGGCTGCTGGTTTTCCAGCATGCACGCTCGACATACACATGGGCCGAACAGCCAGCTTCTGTCGGACAGACCGACATACACACAGGCTGAATGTCGGATGTTTTTTTTTTTTTTTTTAACCGCCTGTGGTCTCCGACATTCGGCCCGTGTACACAGGGCTTAAAGTGGATGTAAACCCTCCATACACCCAGTGAAGTGAACAGCCTCAGATGATACACAGAGATGAACCGAATCTCCCTACATATGTTTTACATGTATATCTGCTGTCTTCACATTTATATACGGTTTAGAAAGTTCAGATAGTATTAGGAAATGTTCTATTCCTGTTTAATACAGAGTGTGATATCTGGGCATACAGGTATTCCTCGTATCGCGGCTCCGGCGCTGTGACTGGCCAGAGTCACGATGCGCGCGGGTACCGCCACTAACGGCATAATTGCTGTTAGTAACGGCACGCTTAGTGCGCCTGCACGCCGTTGTCTACGGCGCATGCACCGCAGACATCGGTGCATGTCTTTTGGAAATATCTCCCAAACCGTGTAGGTTTAGGAGATATTTGTTGCACCTGCAAGTAAGCCTTAATCTAGGCTTACCTGTAGGTCTAAGTGGTCTCTAAGGCCTCGTACACACCACCGGATCTATCCGCTGGAATTGATCCGCGGATCAGTTCCAGCGGATAAATCCGGTCGTCTGTACGGCCTAGCGGATATTTATCCGCGGACATTTCTCGGCCCGATCGATTTCAAGCGTGCTAAGAAATGTATCCGCTTGAATCGGGTCCAGCGGATTGATCCGGTGGTCTGTACAGACTCACCGGATCAATCCGTCCGCTCCCCTCCCTCGCATGCGTCGTAATGATTCGACGCATGCGTGGAGGTACTTACATTCCAGCGTCGCGCACGTCGCCGCGTCATCATCGTGGCGACGGCGCGACAAGTCACCGCGGATGAATTCCGCACGGATTCCGGCGGACCGTTTCCAGCGGAGATCCCCTCGTGTGTACGGGCCTAAGGGTTTACAACCACTTTAATACCCTACAAGTACAACTGTGTACCCCCTGCCCCCCATTCTGATAAGCAAAGCTCCCATCCTTTCTGATAGTGACACCCATTCTGAATGATGGCCAGTGAGGATGCCCATCATAATGATGAGCCAATAGGCACATGTTGAGGGTGGGAGGTAGCAGCAAAAATCTGACACTACCTAGAAGCTTCAAATGTAAAAATTGTATTAAAAAAATAAAATAAATGTGAATGGTTCCAAAATAGCATCAAAAGTGTTCGATGTGTCCGTCAAAATGTTGCAGTCCCCAATAAAAATCGCTGATCACCGCCATTATAAGTAAAACAATATATATATTAATAAAAATGCCATAAAACGATCCCCTATTTTGTAGACGCTATATTTTGCGCAAACCAATCAATAAATGCTTATTGTGATTTGTTTTACCAAAAATATGTAGAAGAATACGTATCGGCCTAAACTGGGGAAAAAATAGCTTTTTTTTTTTTTTTTAAATGAGGATATTTATTATAGCAAAAAAGTACAAAATATTGCTTTTTTTTCCAAATTGTCGCTTTATTTTTGTTTATAGCGCAAAAAATAAAAAACGCAGAGGTGATCAAAAAGAAAGCTCTATTTGTGGGAAAAAAAGGACGTCAATTTTGTTTGGGAGCCACGTCGCATGAACGCGCAATTGTCAATTAAAGTGATGTTGTGCCAAATCGCAAAAGGTGGCCTGGTCATTTGGCAGCCAAATCCTCCGGGGCCGAAGTGGTTAAAGTACACCCTTCAATTTCAAATGTATTTTTACAAAAAGGCGCAAAGGAAAAGTCCATTGTTAGGGTTCACGTCCTCACGTCTCTTACCGTCATGTTAGATTTAAACTGATCTTCCAGTACAGCGATTGCCGCAGATTGACCAGATCCTAAAAAAAATATAGAGCCTGTGATAACAGCAGGACATGTCATAATACTGTAACACTAGAGGCCCATTCAGATGTCCACACTGTATTACTGCGCAGTAACAAACACACCTTACCATGCGTTATCCTGCATGTCAATTTGTGTAGCAACTGTACAGTGCCTTGAAAAAGTATTCATACCCCTTGAAATTGTCTACATTTTGTCATGTTACACTCAAAAATGTATTTTATTGGGATTTTATGTGATGGACCAACACAAAGTGGCACATAATTGTGAAGTGGAAGGAAAATGATAAACGATTTTCAATTTTTTTACAAATAAAAAAAATATATATGTGAAAATTGTGGCGTGCGTTTGTATTCAGCCCCCTTTACTCTGATACCCCTAACTAAAATCTAGTGTAGCCAATTGCCTTCAAAGTCACTCAATTAGTAAATAGAGTCCACTTATGTGTAATTTAATCTCAGTGTAAATACAACTGTTCTGTGAAGCCCTCAGAGTTTTTTTTAGAGAACCTTTGTGAATAAATAGCATCTTGAAAATGAAACGGAAATGAAAAAAACGAATTTTCATAAATTCGTAAATTAACCTCTTTCCCACCGGGCTAATTTTTCAGATTCGGTGTTTACGACACTAAAACAGTTTTTTTTGCTATATAATTACTTAAAACCCCCAAACATTATATATATATATATATTTTTCTAACACCTTAGAGAATAAAATGGCAGTCACTGCAAAACTTTTTGTCACACCGTATTTGCGCAGCGGTCTTACAAGCGCACTTTTTTTGGATAAAAATCACTTTTTTGAATTAAAAAATAAGACAACAATAAATTTTGCCCAATTTTTTTATATATTGTGAAAGATAATGTTACGCCGAGTAAAATGATACCCAACATGTCACGCTTAAAAATTGCGCCCGCTCGTGGCATGGCGTCAAACTTTTACCCTTAAAAATCTCGATAGGCGACGTTTAAAAAATTCTACAGGTTGCATTTTTTGAGTTGCAGAGTAGGTCTAGGGCTAGAATTATTGCTCTCGCTCTAACGATCGCGGCGATACCTCACTTGTGTGGTTTGAATACCGTTTTCATATGCGGGCGCTACTCGCGTATGCGTTCGCTTCTGCGCGTGAGCTCGTCGGGATGGGGCGCTTTAAAAAAACATTTTTTGGTTTTCTTATTAATTTTTATTTAGTTTTATAATTTTTTACACTGAAATAAAATAAAAAAAAAAATTGATCACTTTTATTCCTATTACAAGGAATGTAAACATCCCTTGTAATAGAAAAAAGCATGACAGGTCCTCTTAAATATGAGATCTGGGGTCAAAAAGACCTCAGATCTCATATTTAGACTTAAATGCAAAAAAAAAAAAAAAATGTCATTTTTTAAAATGACAAAAAAAAAAATGTTTCTTTAAGAGGCTGGGCGGGACTGACGTTTTGACGTCACTTCCGCCCAGGAGAGCTATGAGGACGGGTGAAGGAGATTTCTCCTTCAGTCCCGTCCCCGCTCAGCTGCCGGACACATCCGATCCCCTCCGCCGCTACCGACGGCTCCGGTAAGCGGCGGAGGGCGCGGGAGAGCGGCGGGAGGGGGGGGGGCCCTCTCCCGCCACCGATAACGGCGATCTCGCTGCGAATCCGCCGCGGAGACCACCATTATCGTGTACACCACCGCCCCCTGAAAAGATGAATATCTCGGTTGTGGCAGCAGCTGCTGCCGTTATCGAGATATTCAACTTTAAAAAGGAGGACGTCTTTTTGACATGGGGCGGTGGTCAAGTGGTTAAAAAAAAATCGGAAATTTCCCATTTTCGAATTTTAGATTTTCGAACTTTAGATTTTTGAATGTTACAATTTCCAAATTTCGAATTTCAAAAATTCAGGTTTTTATAATCTTCGAATTTTTCAATTTTCTAAATTAAGAATTTTCGAATTTGTCATTTTCGAATATTCAAATTTCCATAAATCCGAATTTCCGAAATTTCGAAAAATTCGGAAATTAAAAAATTCGGAAATATGAAAGATTTTTAATTTTCGAAATTTCTAAAATTCGAAAATTAAAAAAATCAAAAATTCCACAATTTCGTAAATTCCACATTTCGAAAATTCCGATTTTTTTTAATTTTCGAATTTTCGATTTTTTTAATTTTAAATTTTTTTATTTTTAAAATTTTCGAAAATTCGAAATTTCGTAAATTTGAAAATGAAAAATGAAAAATTCGAAATTTCCAAAATTCGAAATTTCGAATTTTCAAAAATTTTAATTTTCGAATTTTTAATTTTCAAATTTTTTAATTTTCGAATTTAGAATTTTTTCATTTTCGAAATTTAGAATTTTCGAATTTTTCATTTTCGAATTTTCGAAAATTTAGGATTTCTAAAATTAATTAAAAAAATAAATGTGAAAATTAAAAAAAAACGAAAAACGAAATTCGGAAATACGAAAATTCTGAAATTGAAAAATTCTGAAATACGAAAATTCTGAAATTCGAAATTTTCGGAAGTTTGAAAATTCGGAAATAAAAAATTTGTTAATACGAAAATTCGGAATTAACGAATTTCCGAATTTTCGTTAAAAAACAAATTAGAAACTAAACGAATTGCACATGTCTACTCAGCATGCAGGCGGTGTGCCGGAATGTAAGCTGAGCTGCACATGCGCAGCTCAGTGTTGCATTCTGCAGCAGATTGTGAACAGGTGAGCGTATTTTATTGCATGTCTCTTCTGCAATAAAGAGCCTGCCTGTTATTTTTTTTTATTTTTTTGCCTTCAGTTCCACTTTACCATTAATTCATGTAAAACTTTTTTAGCAAAAGGAAAAAGAAAATCCTGCTGTAAGGGTTTGTTTAGACTTATGATTGGAGAGCAGTAAAAACACATGGTTGAGTCACATTTTAGCGCCCTCCACCCCCACCTTAACCTGCAAAAAATTGCACATCTACGTTGCGCATTTCCATATTATGCCCAGATCCTAAGACAGGTACGTGTTACTGGCTGGATCACCAGCCTCAAATAAAGGAAACAAACCTTACAAAAAGGAAAACTAATGCAGCCACCACATTAAGGAATTGTCAAGTTGTAATATATTACTGTAAATTGTTGTTTTTGGGTTTAATACCGCTTTAGGAGTGCTTTTGGCAAATTCTACTTTCACACCACCACTAAACCCCAACATCTGATTGGCTGAGCTCTGGCCTTTGTTCTGTACTGTATATCTCTGCCACTTAGTTTACCTAGAGCTGTGAACGGAGTTTTGTCTGTGGATCCATGTGGGTGAACGCTGTACAGGTGGGGGCCCTTCTCATCCACCCCTCCAGTGATGATCGACGCACCGACGTGGCCTTGATATCTGGAAAGAGAAAAGATGACATCATGTGTATAAAGTGTCCCTGTCATAGGGCTGCCACTTTTTCTTCACGCTAAACCCAAACACTTTAGCGGTCGCACAGCAACATTTTTGTTTTTAGCGTACACTACAGCAGGGGTAAGCAACCTTTTTCCAATTTTTCACCTGCTAATAAATGAAGATAACATTATACAGCCCCCACACCTCTGGACCCCCTTTACATTACACAGCCCCCATACCTCTGGACCCCCTTTACATAACAGCTCCTGTACCTCTGGACCCATTAACATTACACAGCCCCCTGCACCTCTGGACCCATTTACATTACACAGCCCCCTGCACCTCTGGACCCCCTTTACATTACACAGCCCCCTGCTCCTCTGGACCCCCTTTACATTACACAGCTCCCTGCACCCCCTTTACATTACACAGCCCCCTGCACCTTTGGACCCCCTTTACATTACACAACCCCCATACCTCTGGACCCCTTTACATAACAGCTCCTGTTCCTCTTGACCCCTTTACATTACACAGCCCCCTGCACCTCTGAACCCCCTTTACATTACACAGCCCCCGTACCTCTGAACTCCCTTTACATAACAGCTCCTGTACCCCTGGACCCCTTTACATTGCACAGCCCCCTGCACCTCTGGACCCCTTTACATTACACAGCCCCCACATCTCTGGACCCCCTTTACATTACACAGCCCCCGTACCTCTGGATCCCTTTACATTACACAGCCCCCTGCACCTCTGGATCCATTTACATTACACAGCCCCCTGCACCTCTGGACCCCTTTACATTAGACAGCCCCCTGCACCTTTGGACCCCCTTTACATTACACAGCACCCTGTACCTCTGGACCCCTTTACATTACACAGTCCCCCCTGCATATTACACAGCCCTCTCCCAGCTGTGTAAGCCTGGAGGGATGGGGCGCTTTCCATTTTTTTTCTTTTTTTACACTGTACCTTTAAAAAAATAATTTCTGATCACTTTTATTACTGTCAGAAATAGGCAGCAACAGGTACTCTTTATGGAGGGATCTGGGGTTTCCAAAGAAAAAAGTAATGCGGCATGCACAGTGCCCCCTCACCCTCCTGTCAAGCCCTGTTCTGAGACACATTCCTGTCTGAATAATGTATCCGGGTTTTAGGAGGACTGAAACCCGGACACATGATTCAAAACACGGACTGTCCAGGTGAATCACGGACAGGTGGCCACCCTACCCTGTCACCACAACAGAACGCAATTATTAGCCCTATGTAGAAGTAAATCCCTTGTAAGAGCAGATCTATAATACGAGGTGCAGTTTTGGACACGGTTCACCAAAGGACGGAGGAGGTTAAGAGCCCATTCACATCTAGGCGACAAAACGCCCAACGCCGGACGCTTGTGCCGCTGGAGGGGAGAATTCCCATTGCTGTCTATGGAGATGGTTCACATCTCATAGACGCCGTACGCCTATCGCCTGAAAAAAAGTCCCGGACCCTTTTTTTTTAGGCGACATTGGCGTTCGGCCATTGACAGCAATGGGAAGGATTTAAAAAAAAAAAAAAAAGATACACTATCCGCGGCAAAATACGCCGCGTACGCGGCGTTGCTTGTCGCGGAGGTGTTAATGCAGCCTTAGGGTCAGTTCACACCAGAACACAGTCCAGGAAGGAAACATTCCACAGTCAAACGCACTGCCTTTGTGATCTGCATGCAGGTGCCAAAGTATTGTTAACAAAACCCCAAACACATATCTCATGGTACCGCTGTACCATGAGTTTTGTTGTGGCACATTTTTTAAAAGTAGTGCATGCACTTCTTCTTCTGTATTGGGGTGCATTTTACAACTCATTCAAATATATGAGAAAGTGAACAGCCCTGGACAAAGTCTAGCAGGCTGACGTCATCACGCACACTAGGCATGTGCAAAAGGGAAACATTTGTTTTGTTTCATTTCGTTTTAATTCGTTATTTAATTAATTTTGTTACGTTAGATTCGTTACATGTGTAAAATTCGTTTTCAGAATTTGTTCGTTTTCGACCGAATTAGAAAAACACGGTCGAATTCGAAAATATTTCGACCGGATTCAATAATATTTCAATCGGATTCGAAAACAAATTCTATTCGAATCTAATTCGAAAACAAATTCGAATGAAAATTTAAAGCAAATTGAATAAAATATATATATATAAAATTGTATTATTCTACTCTTCTAATATTTTTCTATTCGAATTTGAGTTCATTCTATATGAATTTCGAATTTCAGAAAATGGAAGATAGATAGAAGGAGCCAGGTCATATTCTATTGTATTTGATTACATTCTATTAAATTCCATTCTGTTCTTTACTATTCTTTGATTTTCATTCTATTGTTTTATTATTTTATATTCTATTTTATTGTATTCTTTTTTAGAAATCGATTTATGTTTTTTAGATTTTGATTCAAATTTGCTTTCAATTTTCATTCAAATTTGTTTTCGAATCGAATTGTTTTCTAATTCGATTCGAATAGAATTTGTTTTCGATGTTCGATCGAATTTCGTCCGCGGGTTTTCGATTCGAAAACGTTAGTTCGGATTTGGTTAAATTCGTTAATATTACAATTTCGGGAATTCGCATGCATCCGAATGTCCGAATAATAAAAAGTTTGTCCGAATTTCGATTCCATGTGTCTCTTTTTCTTGTCCTCTTCTCCATGTTTCTGTACAGCATCTGGCAACGCTAAGGTTTCATTCACACCTAGGCAATTTGAATCGTAGTCAGAATCGCTGACATTCTGCCCGTGATTCCAGAATTGCTGGCAAACCCCCGGAGCATTTGCGATGCCATTATTATTTAATAGCACCCTAATCGCGGGCCGGGGCGCGTGGCACGGCGATCGGTGGTGCTGTGTGTCAGTGTGACACACCACATTTCTGATCGTGGTATGGAGCCTCTGATGGGTCAGGAAGGGGGTAAAACCTTTCAGAGCTGAAGTGGTTAATGAGCGCTATTTTAAACTGTACACCTTTCTCCTTCTGCTGGTGCCTTACCTGTACATCAGCTGTTTCAGCATCCTGTTAGCCGCGCACACACGTACTTGACGCCCAGTGGACAGCGCATGAAGGTTCATGTTGGAGGATATAAGCTGAGTGACGTATTCTGCATCAGCAGCCACTCCAGCTCCACAACAACTGCAAACACAAAAAGAGCCAATGAAAGTGTGAGATAAATGCCCTATTACTAAAGCATATGTAATGCACCCCCTTAGGGCGCATATGGACTGGGATTCCCCACCCTGCACAACCAGGCACACCACATTTTCACAAACACTCCGGAGTCAGAGAACAGCCTGTGACTTTGTTTCTGTTATTTATTGAGGGTAATAACTTGGATGGGGAAGGGAGGTTATTGTCACAAACTATGGTGAACAAGAGTCAACCACAACTGCGGTTAGATTTTAAAGGGGACAAAGCATTTCTCAATGTGATGTGACATTCAGTATTGGACCCCAGGCGTCACTCTTAATCTTAGGCGAAGAGTTAGGGGTTCATTACATCATCTGTCACACAGAGAGGAATGCGTTGAGGAATTAGGCGAGGAGGTATTATAGCATAGCTCCAAGCCCTAGTTTAAAAGGTACCGTGTTTCCCTGAAAATAAGACCTACCCCGATAATAAGACCTAGCATGATTCTCGGGGAGGGCTGCAATATAAGCCTTACCCCAAAAATAAGCCCTAGTAAAGTCTGTTAATTTTTTTTTTCAATCCAACTTGCAGAATGATTTCATCGCCATAAGGTGTGCGTGTTTTTTTTGTAACTGCACTGTAAATGGACGCCGGACCCGACGAAGAGGACACCCGAAGCCGCAGACGGACGCCGGACCCGCGTGGAACGCATACAGCACCAGGCAATGAGGTCAGTGTGCGGCTGCCGAATGCGTTCCAGCGTGGAACGCAATCGGTGACGAGGACTTCACTTACAGTTATGGGATACCCATTGACTTCAACAACAAACTTCAGGGTCAACTCTTCCTATATAAGTCTTTATATATAACTCTACTTACTTGCAGAACTTATCCTGTAGTGCCACCCTGCTCATGCTGTCCTCTTTCCTTGCTCCCATGCCTCTAGGAAGGGCTTCCTCCATGTGATTTTGGTAGGATCCTTCCAGCACCTAAGCCCCGGCCCAAGGTCACCCCGTCCAGACTAGGGGGCACCCTTAAGGGCCATCGACAGCCTCCTCAGCACTGCATCTCCATCTTCCACCTGATTGCCCCTGCTGGCGTGACCCATGTCTATTTATAAGGTGGACTGCCCCCTGTCAGCCCTTTTACTGGTGTTTGGCTGAGGTCCTCATCATTTTTCCAAGCAGCCCCTCCTACCCTCCAGTCACTATGTCCAGAACATTTTCCAATGTTCCAGAAAACAGGGAGGCACCAGCTGAATGAGTCATCCAGCCCTGAGTCACTAAACCCTGACACAGCTTAGACATAGTCCTGAGCGGAAATACATTTACATACACTAACTGCCAGGACAGTCCTACATCTAGGTGCTCTGTCCCGGGCTTTACCTCAAGACCACAAAATCATCCTTTTTTGAGTTACTGAGCATGTGCTGTAACCCAAAAAGTGTATTAACTGAGAGGATAGTGGGCGATTCTCTCACATAATGGGGGGCAGGACCACCTGGAAAGTGGGTGTGATCTAGACGGACCATCTTGGACAGTGGGCATGATTAGACAGGACTGCCTGGAAGGTGGGCATGTTATAAAAAGCACTAAAGGCTGAACAAATTAATTATAGGCATAATAGACTTGCAATGTGTATTCTGCAGTAAAATACACTTGCCCGCCTGTCCGCAATTCTCTGCAAAATGTTCACTGAGCTGCACATGCATGGGAGTAACGTCATCCCACATTGGTCAATCAGGATGGCTAAAGACTAGCACTCAGAAGAAATTGGGTAGAAGATGTTGGCGCCAGCAAGGGACCTCCTGGGTGTTGGACTTTATTTACGCTTAAAGTATGGGCCATGGATGGGGGGTGGCAGGGTTACAGTGTCCCAGGGACTGGAACAAAAAATGTCTTCCTTTTTTGTTTTTGGATCGATTGATATACTATATACTTACGAAGCCCAAGGTGCCCAGGAGTTTATGAATATTGGATCTATCATCATCCACATAGGATCTCTGTGGTAACCTACACGGATAAAAGGCCTGGACTGTGTTTAATGCCATCTGCTTGCCTGGCTTACTATCTGGTAAGCAGGTTCTCTATACGATGGTGGCACACCTGCTTACGATCCATTCACTGGCTGTTGTTTTAAAAAGTCAAGCATCTGTGCAAGATTGTGCTCAACCAAATTTTGGACTTTTTAGCCCAATTTTTTATTTTCTATGGCTTTTTGTGTAATGCCTCATACACACGACCGGTTTTCCCGACGGGAAAACTGTCATGTTTTCTTTTGGTCGGGAAAACCGGCCGTGTGTATGCTCCCTATCAATTTTCCCGACAAAAAAACTGCGGGGGAAAAAAAAATATCATCAATCCCATGACTAAGTCTTTTATGACGAAACATGTCGGAGCGTGGCTGTGCGGCAACCATCTGAAGTGAACGTGTGACGTATCAAGGCCGTTTAAGGAAGCGGAGATCCAGGAAGGAACAGCGGGGAGGTGGTGAGCGATCAATGGACACGTTGGGTCCGCCGCGACCAATATACTCGGTTTTTGGTTCATCTCTGAACGAGTGTTTGCTGTGCAGTGTATTGCTCTATTTTTTGAGATTCATGTGAGTGCTATATTTGAAGATTTAGGTGTGTTATTAAACTGATTTTACAGTATCACGCTATTTTGAGCACTTCTTTTATTTACATGCGGAGCTTTCTGGCAGTGAATTGGTTTAAAAAGGGAAAAAAGTGCGCTTACTAATACAAACAAATCGTGAACAAGCTGCTAACTCAAAAATGTTATACTAACATAAAATCTGATACAAAAAAAAAATGGAGTAGCGCTAAAAAATAGAGTAAGGCCTTCAAAGGACAGAAGGCTATATAAACACAATGTCTATCAAGGTGGTGTGATATACAAAAGTGAAGAAAATCATTAATGAAAGTCCATGTGAAGAACAGATTCAGAGCGTGACGCCCCAATGTGATTCAGGTTATGTGAAGTCTGATTCCAATAAAGAGATACGACTTGCTGACCCTTACCGCAAAGAAAGATCCTAACGGACCAAGTCAAGCTGGATTCACTGGGTATGCTGGAGGGGATCCTCTCTGTATATACAATCCCTCCAGGGGTCACCAACCGATCAGTGAAACGACCAAATAAAAAGAAAAAACTCTTATAGTGTAAATCCGTGTGTGAAGATCATAAACATGTATCCCCAGTGACTGGTAATAGACAGTGTGAACATAAACAAACCACCACCAGTACACACACTGACCCTTACCAGAGCCACTGATCCATCAGGATCAGTCAAAGCATAGGGGATAAACACAGTAGGCAGCGATGGGACGTCTCAGCCAATGTTGGAACAGGAGATGCAGCAGGTAGAATATGTGAGAGGAGGAAGAAAGACTCACATAGCGTAATACCGTAGCGATATTTAATAAAATAAAGTAGTAACACTTACAATTGGATAAAAAAATAACAGCAGGGTATGAGAAAAGCCGGCCGGCGTGTCAGAACGGATCCTCAGATTGCGGTGACGTCAGGTTGGAACTGGGATTATCTGCTATACCTACCAGTGAGGTCTTTTTGTACACGTTTACACGCCAAACGCAAAAGTGTAAGGCAATTTGAGTTGGTGAGTTTTGCATCTGACGGGAGAGGATTTACTGACACCGGGTGTGGTGGAAGATTGGAAGCCATTATCATTATTTCTTCACTAACCTACTTGATGTGATATATGGACTTATATTTAATTAATATTTAAACACATTTATATACTTTTTGGAATTTGTGCACATATTCACTTTTGTCACATGGTGATGTTTATGGACATTATCATTATTTTTTAATACCTGTGAAAACGGATGTTTCATCTTACATTATTTACAGTGCTGCTTATATTTTATTACACTAATTTTAGGGTTTTAGAATATGTTTTTCACAAAAAAACTAGAACATGTTCTATTTTTTCCCATCGCGAATCGCTGCGTTTTTCCCCCCACAGTTTTCCTATGGGGGAACACTGCAGTGGAGCATACACAAGGCTGGTTTTCGTGACCAAAGCTCTCAGGCAGTTTTCCTGTTGGGAAAACCGGCCGTGTGTACACGGGGAAAAGGGACCGAGCCAGTTCTCGGTTTTCCCCTCGCTTTTCCCAGCGGTCTTTTGACCACCGAGAAACCCAATCGTGTATACAAGGCATAATATCCCACATTTACTTGCTGCTGTCGGACCGGTCCATCCTTAATTTGATACTTATTTCTTATGCCTATTAGCACTGTTTTTCTTCCTTCCTATGCTAAGCACATACTATGCTAATCCAATCAGTAAAGTTTACTTACAGCCAAACCCCTTTTTTCTTTTTTTTCCCCCCTTTTCCTTTTTTTTTTAGCTTTGGATAGAGCAGAGAATAGTTATCATGTTGTCCTCGCTATCACTTAGGCCTCGTACACATGACCGAGTTTCTCGGCAAAAACCAGCAAGAAACTTGCTGGGATTTTTTTTTTGCTGAGGAAACCAGTCGTGTGTACACTTTTCGAAGAGGAAACTGTCGAGGATCCCGTCGAGCCAAAAAGAGAGCATGTCTTCTTTTTCCTCGACGGGAATGGAGAAACTTGCCTTGTCGAGTTCCTCGACAGCCTAACAAGGAACTCGATGAGGAAAACGATGTGTTTCGCCCGTCGAGTTCCTCGGTCGTGTGTACGAGGCTTGACACCAGGGTTGCCAACTGCCAGTAAATTTACTGACAGCTTGTAAAAATCCCAATCTGAGCACACTGTCCCTGGACCAAGTCTGTCCCCGGATTGGATTTGAACAGGGGCTGGGGCAATTTCAAAGAGAGTCAGTGCAGAATAAAAAAAAATCAGATTTTTTTCCCCATTATCTGTGCCCCTTACTGATGATCATGTGCTGGTCGGAGCGGAGGGAATATTTCTTCATTTTTGGGTGCATGCCCATTCAGCTCCGCTCGCATGTTCTCCTGCCTTGGCTCAATTCCCGGCCAGCTGCCTGCCTGCTTATCTCCTTGCCTTCCCTGGCGGAGTGATCTCCCTCCCTTCCCTACCCAGTAGTAGCCGGGGCCCAGAGAGTGAGACTTGACAGGCAGTGAGACGGCGGCGGCAGTGACGGGCAGAGTCACCTATTGCCGCCATTACTAGTAAAAAAAAAAAAAGATGTACACAATTCAACACACAAAAATCCTACGCATGCCCGGAATCATTGAACTTAATTTTTCTCGGCTCGTCGTGGTGTTGCATGTCACCGCGTTCTTGACGTTCGCAATTTCAGACAACATTTGTGTGACCGTGTGTATGCAACACAAGTTTGAGTAAACGGTTTTGAAGTCGGAAAATCCGATCGTCTGTACTCGGCATAAGTCTGGCTTTTCAGGTGACCTACAAGAGTCACAGGCCTAAGTGCCCTTTCCAGAATTTACTCTGAAACTTTGCATCACTTGCCCACTAGTGGTCATTGATTTGATAGGGAGGATGTTCTTTGCATTCCTCCAGAGTGCAATAAAGGTTTAGCAGAGGGTCAGACCCACCCAGGTCTACTCTACTCAAAGTGTAGACTCAATTTTATAAATATTTCTAACACATGAAAGAAGTAACAAAATAATGTCATAATTCTTACTATATATTGTCAGTGATGTAATGAATCTTGGCACAATTCTTATCCGCCACCACCATGTCATCAGTAGCCCTCCTGTCCGCTCCCAGTATGACTCCATCCTGAAAAGATAAAAAGAAGAGTCAGCTCCAAAAGCCATGTCTGTTACAATCCAACTTTCTCTGCACACGGCCTCCTACCCTAAAGACGAGGCCGGCGATGGTGGTCCCCGTCTTCCGTGCTTTGGGGGGGTTCAGGCCAAGGCTTGAACACTGAGCTTCCAAGTTGTTATTTCTGAGAAATAAAGAAGGGAGAAAAATGTGACGTTTCAGCAAAAAAAAAAATATATATATATATATATATATTAGGGCTGTGCGTTAAACGCGATATTAACGGCGTTAACGCAAACCCATGTTAACGCCGTCAATATTTTTATCGCGCGATTAACGCAGGAGCCCTCGGGGTGGACGTGCAGAGTGTGCAGCGGCGCGGCGCGGCTTACCTTCTCGCTGGATTCACAGGCAAGTTACTCACCTTGTCCCTGGATCCAGCGATGCCACCCCGCTGTGTGATCGAGCGGGTCCTCCTCGCTTGGCGGGTCCTCCTCGCTCGGCGGGTCCTCCTCGCTCGATTCACAGTGCCTGTGTGCCGCCGAGCTCCGTTCCCTGCGACGTTACGACGCACGGGAGCGGAGAACGGCGCCAAATTCAAAAAAGTAAACAAACACAATACACATACAGTATACTGTAATCTTATAGATTACAGTACTGTATGTAAAAAATACACACACCCCCTTGTCCCTAGTGGTCTGCCCAGTGTCCTGCATGTACTTTTATAAAATAAAAACTATTCTTTCTGCCTGAAAAACTGTAGATTGTCCAAAAGTGTCCCTTTATGTCAAAAATGGTTTTAGATCAGCTAGAAAACAGCGATCATAAATTATAATCACTTGCAGAATTGTGCGATATTTGTGGGGAATAAATATCATAAATTAGATAGATTAATCGTGAGTTAACTATGACATTAATGCGATTAATCGCGATTAAAAATTGTAATCGTTTGACAGCACTAATATATATATATATATATATATATATATATATATATATATAAATTATTACGGTAAGTTTTTTTTAACCACTTAAGACCCGGACCTTTAGGCAGGTAAAGGACCTGGCCAGTTTTTGCGATTCGGCACTGCGTCGCTTTAACTGACAATTGCGCGGTCGTGCGACATGGCTCCCAAACAAAATTGGCGTCCTTTTTTTTCCCCACAAATAGAGATTTCTTTTGGTGGTATTTGATCACCTCTGCGGTTTTTATTTTTTGCGCTATAAACAAAAATAGAGCGACAATTTTGAAAAAAATGCAATATTTTTTACTTTTTGCTATAATAAATATCCCCCAAAAACATATAAAAACATTTTTTTCCTTAGTTTAGGCCGATACGTATTCTTCTACCTATTTTTGGTATAAAAAAAAATCGCAATAAGCGTTTATCGATTGGTTTGCGCAAAATTTATAGCGTTTACAAAATAGGGGATAGTTTTATTGCATTTTTATAAATTATTTTTTTTTTACTACAAATGGCGGTGATCAGAGATTTTTTTCGTGACTGCGACAATATGGCGGACACTTCGGACAATTTTGACACATTTTTGGGACCATTGTCATTTTCACAGCAAAAAAATGCTATAAAAATGCATTGTTTACTGTGAAAATGACAATTGCAGTTGGGGAGTTAACCACAAGGGGGCGCTGAAGGGGTTAAGTGTGACCTCATTTGTGTTTCTAACTGTAGGGGGGCGTGGCTGTAGGTGTGACGTCATTGATTGTGTTTCCCTATAAAAGGGAACACACGATCGATGACGGCGCCACAGTGAAGAACGGGGAAGCTGTGTTTACACACAGCTCTCCCCGTTCTTCAGCTCTGGGGACCGATCGCGGGACTCCAGCGGCGATCGGGTCCACAGGTCCCGCTGTCACGGAGCTTCGGACCGTGTCGCGGGCGCGCACCCACGACCCACGGCTGGGCACTTAGGGCCAGATTCACAGAAGAGATACGTCGCGTATCTCTGATACAACGTCGTATCTCTCAGAGTATCTATGCGACTGATTCATAGAATCAGTTACGCATAGATAGCCCTAAGATCCGACAGGTGTAATTGTCTTACACCATCGGATCTTAGGATGCAATACCTCGGCCGCCGCTGGGTGGAGTTTGCGTCGTATTCCAGCGTCGGGTATGCAAATGAGGATTTACGGCGATCCACGGCGGTTTTTGCGTTCGTTACGTCGTCGCTAGAAATTTTTTCCCGTCGCAAAGTTACGGCTGCTTTAACATGGCTTAACTTTAGTCGAGCCATGTTAAAGTATGGCCGTCCATCCCGCGTCGAATTTCAAATTTTTTTTTTCTTGTGTAAGACGGCCCGGGAATACGAAAGTACGTTACGCACGTCGCCGATCAAAAAAATGACGTCACTTCGCGCAAAGCACGGCGGGAATTTCAAAACGGAGCATGCGCAGTACGTCCAGTGCGGGAGCGCGCCTAATTTAAATGGCACACGCCCCTTTGAATTAGGCGGGCTTACGCCGGAGGCCGCCGGCGTAAGTTTTCATGCAAGTGCTTGGTGAATCAGGCACTTGCGATGAAAACTTGCGGCGGTGTAACGTATATACGATACGTTACGCCGCCGCACTTCTATGTGAATCTGGCCCTTAAAGAGGACGTACCTGTACGTGCTTGTGCCCAGCCGTGCCATTCTGCCGACGTATATGCGCAGGAGGCGGTCCTTAAAGGAGTTCTCTGACCTAAAACTTTTAACCCCCGCTGTGCCCGGGCTGTAAAAATATACAAAATAAACTGTCACTTACCTGCCTACGATCCCCCGTTGTTCCGATATCGCCGTCCCGTTCTCCGGGCCCGGGCCCCTTCCGCTTCCTGTGTGTCGGTGACTCATAGTGCGCTCAGCCTATCAGCGGCCGCGACGGGACATTGCTGAGGCCGCTGATAGGCTGAGCGCACTATGAGTCACCGACACACAGGAAGCGGAAGGGGCCCGGGACCGGAGAACGGGACGGCGATATCGGAACAACGGGGGATCGTAGGCAGGTAAGTGAAAGTTTATTTTGTATATTTTTACAGCCCGGGCACAGCGGGGGTTAAAAGTTTTAGGTCAGAGAACTCCTTTAAGCGGTTAAATGCAAAATGGAATAATGAGGTAAGTGAAGGAGGACTGCACCAAGGTAAAGGAAGCTATTTAGGGGGAAAAAAATTCCTTTACAACCCCTTTAACAATTCGATTTTTGCATAAGCATCGCTTGCTGGTTCATAAAATAAATGTTTACTATACAGCAAGTTGGAAAATGGGTGAAGTATGAAAGTGAAACTTCCTTGCTGCCCTTGATAATACACGTGGCATTTTTTAGTAGGCCTCATGCCACTTCCACTTTGATATATAAACTAGTTCTGTTGTCTGGCCATCCGAAGGTCAATAATCCCAGTATGCTGAGACTTGTAGTTCCTGGGACAATACAGAGGATTTTTGTTTATAATGCATCAAGGTGATGACAAATCTTTGAGCACATGCCTCAGTAATCTGTATCGATATCTTGGTGTTCTGCAGATATGTACAGTATATAGCGCTCACTGTCATTGCACCGCACTGTAACAATATCCCCATGGATCTAAAGCCCCGTACACACGGTCGGACTTCAAAAACTTTTCCGTGGATTTTTGTTGGAAGGGAGTTGGCCGGGCACACCCATAGCATACGCACGGCAGGACTTTTCTGCAAACTTTCCCAAAACTTTCCCAACATCACGTGGTTTTTCTGCTCTTTACCGCCACCCTTTGGTCAACTTCTCTATTGTTGGTTGATTTTAACATTGGTTCTGGGCATGCGTATTTGTACTTCGGACAAAAGTCCGATGGATTTAAGGGGCTTTGGTGAAATATCAGGGGTCAAAATAAGGGGAATCTGCTACACACAGGGGGGCAGATTCACATAGAATCGGCGTTTGCGTAGTGTAAGCCATTTACACTACGCCGCCACAACTTACTGGAGCAAGTGCCGTATTCTCCAAGCACTTGCTCCGTAATTTGCGGCGGCGTAGTGTAAATTGGCCAGCGTATGGCCGCGTAATTCAAAGGGGGCGGCTTGTATTTAAATTAAGCGCGCCCCCGCGCCGATCGAACTGCGCATGCGCCGGCCGTAAAAATAGCCCAGTGCGCATGCTCCAGCTCACGACGGAAAACGTCAATGAAGCCGACGTGAGCGTCATTGACGTAAAGTCCTATTCGCGAACGACTTAGTAAAACGACGGAAACGACGGAAAAAGACGACGCTGACCCGACGCCATACTTAACATGGCATACGGCGGACTGACGTAAGGTTACCCCTCATATAGCAGGGGTAACCTTACGCTTACGGAAACAACGTAAACGACGACGAGGCGGCGCAAAATCGTTCGGGAATCGGCGTATCAGGCTCATTTGCATAGTCAAATGAGAAATCAACGTAAACGCCACCTAGCTGCCAGCGTAGAATTACATCTAAGATCCGACGGTGTAAGTGACTTACACCAGTCGGATCTACGCCGTATCTATGCGTAAATGATTCTAGGAATCAGACGCATAGATACCCGGGGCCAAAAACAGAGATACACCATCGTATCTCTTTTGAGAATCTGGCCCAGGGTGATTAGGGTGTGCCTATGGTCCTCATCCGTCCATGGCGGATCGGATCGGGTGAGATCTGATGAAAACGGACATGCTGTCCGTTTTCATCAGATCTCTCCATAGGAGACAGCGGCGCTGCACAAGCCCCTCCCCACTCAGTGAGCAGAGAATGGCTTGTCATCCGCCGGCTCAGCGGAGATCTGCGGACAGATCTCCCGCTGAGCTGACAGACTCCATAGCGACGGAGTCCACCTAGTGTGAAAGGAGCCTTGAGGCCCATACACACGATCAGACTTTTTGACAACAAACTTCAAAATGAGCAGTTTTTTCAGAAAATCCAACCGTGTGTACGCTCCATAGGACAAACTTTTTCGGTTTACATCAGACAAATGTTCACTCTGCAAACAGACAAATTTTCCGGCAACAAAAGTCCGATGGAGCAAAGTCCAATCGTTTGTACAGAAGTCCAAAAGTACAAATTTGCATGCTCAGAACCGATGCAAAAGATCAACCAGTAATAGCAGAAGTTGCCCAAAGGGTGGCACTAAAGAGAAGAAAACCCACGTAGTACGTCAATTACGTCACTACGTTCCTGATGCCCCGTACACAGGCTCGGGATTTCCGACGGGAAAAGGTCAGTGTAAATGGATATGGATTGATTGGATAGTTTATGTAGGTCCTCATATTTTATATTTGTTGTAAATCTAAAGTTGATTGTACAAAGATTGTATGGTCAGATTGCAATGTGTATGGTGATCTTAGGTTGTATCAATCAGTCCACTCTATGCATATGTGGCTGACATAACACACGGCAAGAAGATTTAGGCCCGGATTCAGATACGAGTTACGACGGCGTATCTTCCGGATTCGTATCTATGCGCCTGATTCATAGAATCAGTTACGCATAGATTTCCCTAAGATCCGACCGGCGTAAGTCTCTTACACCATCATATCTTAGTTGCATATTTACGCTGGACGCTAGGTGGCACTTCCGTAGATTTACGTGAGGAATATGCAAATTAGGTAGATACGCCGATTCAGAAACGTATGTCCGCCCGGCGCATTTTTTTACGTCGTTTATGTAAGGCTTTTTCCGGCGTAAAGTTACCCCTCATAAAACAGGGGTAAGTCATGTTAGGTATGGACGTCGGAAACGTACGAACAGCGTCGTATTTTACGTTGTTTATGTAAGTCGTTCGCGAATAGGGCTGTACGTAAGTTACGGTCACGTCGAAAGCATTGACAGTTTGCGGCGTAATTTGCAGCATGCGCACTTGGAAACGTTCACAGATGGCGCATGCGCTGTTCGTAAGAAACGTCAATTACGTGGGGTAACAAGTAATTTAAATAAAACACGCCCACATCATCCACATTTGAATTAGGCGGGCTTACACCGACACATTTACACTACGCCGCCGTAACTTAGGGCGCAAGTTCTTTCTGAATACGGAACTTGCGCCCTAAGGCTGCATTCACACCTGAGCGTCGGTCGTTTTTTCGGGCGTATTCATGCTTATTTGCGCGTTTGCATACAGCGTCGTCCGACGTTTTTGTACTTCGAAGTTTTTTATTTTAGCCAATAGGAAAAATGATCATCTTTTCATCACTTGTTGCTATGTTGGTAGATTTTTTTAATTTTCTGCCTGGGTGAAAAGTTCTATTGATTAAAGCGACGAAACGCCCGTAGCAAACGCTCGTTGTCGCGCTAGTCGCTTGAATCGAGCGTTTCCATTACTTTCTATGGGAAATGGAAACGCTCAAATACACCAAAACCGCCCGATACGCGCGACAAAAAAGGGTCCGGAACTTGTTTGAGCTTCAGGCGTTCAGCGTCAGGCGTATTGGCGTGCAGATGTGAACCATCTCCATAGGGAATAATGTATTTTTTCCCCTCTAGCGTATTTGAGCGTCGCGCTTCAGGCGGCAAAACGCTCAGGTGTGAGGCTGCATTCAGTTACGGCGGCGCAGTGTATCTGAGATACGCTACGCCCGCCGGTAGATACGATAATGTATCTGAATCCGGGCCTTAATCTTTTACCGATTCAGAGAAGTCGGGATAGTGAAATAAGATTGTTGATTGGTTGCTTTAGGTTCCAGAAATTGGATTTTTATTTGAATAAATTAAAATTTCAGAGTCAGTCGAGGAATCTCTTACCTGGCACAGTTCTCAAAGCTGAATCCTCCTTGTTGGGGTTCGAATCTCGACAGCGTTGGTAACATGATGGCAGTTTGAGGTCTGGAGACTTTGTATCTGTCTGGACTCTTCACCTGTCACCTATGGAGTCCCCTGTCCCTGGTCAGCTGTGATCTCTATAATACAGACCCGGCTCTGTCCCCCCTTATTGTCAGCTGTAGTCCCCCCACACCGAACACTTCCTTCACCGTCTAATAATGTCCCCTCTCCTCTGCCTGCTCCTGATTCTACATCTCACTGCTTTCACTTTCATCTTCTTACCATTCACATGATAGACTCTCATAGGAGACAGTGCAGCGTGTAAGCGATCGTATAGCAAGCGTTCTATCCTGATCTCACATTTCTGTAACTCTTACTATGCTGTGTATTCCACTGATATCTAAGATCTCCCAGACATCTTATCTCCCCTACATCTCACCGGCATCTCCCCTACATACATCTCACCGTCATCTCCCCTACATACATCTCACCGTCATCTCCCCTACATACATCTCACCGACGTAAGTCTCCTACGCCGTCGGATCTTGGGCGCATATTTACGCTGGCCACAAGGGGCGCTTCCATTGATTTACGCGCCGAATATGTAAATGACCTAGATACGCCGATTCACGAACGTACTTGCGCCCGTCGCTGTAATCTACGTCGTTTACGTAAGGCGTACGTCCGTCGCAAAGTTATCCCTGCTATAGGTGGCGCAACCCATGCTAAGGTATGGACGTCAGAACAGCCGTCGAATTTCACATCGTTTTCGTAAGTGGTACGTGAATGGGGCTGGGCGTAGGTGACGTTCACGTCGAAAGCATTGAGCCGACGTATCTAAGGGAGTATATGCAACGTGATTCTGAGCATGCGCGCGCATGCGCCGTTCGATCATCCCTTCATTTACATCGGGTCGCGGTTAATTTAAATGTAGCACGCCTACTACCTGCCTACTTTGAATTAGGCGGGCTTACGCCGGCCATATTACGCTACGCCGCCGCAACGTACGGGGTGAGTGCTTTGTGAATACTGCTCTGGGCTCTCTGCGCGCCGTCGGCGTAGTGTATATTCGATACGCTACGCCGGCAAAACTATGCGCCGTGCTACCTGAATCTAGTTCTATATCTGTTTGCATGGCTGACGTATAGACATGGCAGATTAACACAGAAGCTGCTGTTATATAGCTTGCCCTATGCCCATAGGGCATTTCCAGATCCCAGTGTTCTCTTGGTGAATACCTAAGCCATTACCAGACATTAAAAGTATACACTTCAGGAATCACACTCAGGTGCCTCCTGGGGGGCAGCAGTAGCCTCCCAACCCAGGGAACTGTGGCCCACCTTCTTACAACTCCCACATCCACTATACCAGGGGTCTCCAAACTTTTTACTACAACTATATTTTACAAATATTTACAGGCCAATCAAAATTGCCTTCAGAGTCTCCCCTTACTTTACAGTTTCTCTTTCTAACAGGATCCTCCCCTTACATCAGAGCCCCCCGTTATATCAGTGCCTTCATCAGAGCCCCTCCTTATATCTGGATCCCCATCAGAGTCCCTCATTATATCAGGGTCTCCATAAAAGTCCCTTTAACATGTAGCGCTACCCCCGAAGGAGCCGCTGGTTGAATTTGGGGATCGGCCTATTAAGTTACCCTGGCGTTGTCTAGGGGTGCAATTGTAGAAACAAACAGTGAGCGAAGGTCCAGACAGTGAATAAAGGGTTTTTCCAATGTTTTATTTTCCAGGCCAACACGGCCAACATCAACATCAATTGGGAAGGACAAAGTTGATGAATAGAGAGAGGAAGAACCTTGCAGTATCAGGCCTGGATATTAAATAGAGCAGTCAGTACTGCTCTGCGTAGTACTAATTTGTAACTCGTAGCCACTCCAACTGAGTGGGTAAAGTGCCTCCGGACAGACCCATTTCTATAGGCCTGGCAGCCGAGACGCCACTTAGGATTTCTGGGAGGAACGGGCCTCTCTCACAGACCCGGCTCGGACCTCTGCCACAGGCCAATTGACAATAACTGAGCTAGATAGATAGATGGAGCGAATCCTCCCAGTAGATTTCTGCATCGGTCACCAGATGACAGCAAACATACCTGTCAGTACTCTGGTCACCGGATCCCCAATTGGTTTGTTCAGGCTCTGTTGGACGACCTGCCTCCGGGTCCTCCTCAAACCGACTCCCCAATCGAACGGCACCCAGCCTGGGATCTCTTCAGTGGAATCGGGAACCCAGCCAGTCACTGGGGCCCCTGGTACCTCAGGATGAGGTTCCAAGTAGTCTGCAATTATGGCCAGGTGGGCCACGCCAGCGGGGTCAGTGGATGCGCGCACCCTGAAGGTGGATGCCGCACCTGGAACGGGGACCCCGTGAAGATTTTAGAACACATGACACCTGTCACAGATATACTCCTCTCCAGCACGCCCCGCGAGGGAAAAACTCCTCTGATTGGCTGCTGGAGAAACTTACGCTGCCAGAACCCCTCTGGCGCCAACTGCTGGCCAGGGATGACATTGCATCCCTGGACCACAGACTGACCCAGTGGACATTTCTGGAATGACAGAAGTCCCAAAATGTAAACAAAGAGTGAATGGGAGCAAGGTAACTCTCCCATTCCCCACTAACTTTAGCGTAGTGCCCATACTGAAAGTAAGGGGGCGCTACATACATTAAAGTTCCCCCCTATATCAGGGTACCCATCAGAGTTCCCCCTTACATGCAAAGTCCCTTATTAAATGAGGGTCGCCATCAGAGTCTACCTTACATTAGAGCCCCCCTTATATCAGGTTCCAGTTCCCCATCAGAGTCATAAACAGAGACCATTGGCAGCCTCTGCTACACCACTGACTGTAGTTGTGGACCAGATGTGGCTCATGGGCCGTAGTTTACACTATGCAGAGTTCTGATTACCAGACATGCTATCAAGATTTGAAGATACTCCCCCGGAAATATTTGCTCCTGTAGTGTTATTCTTTTTCTTCCACCCTTACCCCGTACCCCTGTTTATGATAGTGCCCCAAATCCAAGATAGTGGTACTAAAGAATCAGAAGCCCTGGGAACAATCGGCTGTGGGTAGGACTCGGGTTGTCTCGATACCACTTTTTTAAGACCGAGTACAAGTACCGATACTTTTTTTCAAGTACTCGCCGATACCGATACTTTTTTTTTTAATGTCACGTGACAGTGGCACATATGTCAGTATTTTTTTTTTTTTTTACAATTTTTTGTTATGTTTTTTTATGATGCTTTCTGCTTTTTTTTTAGGGGGGGGAGTGGATGGTGTCAGTGTGTTTTTTTTTTTTTACAATTCATTTATTTTATATTTATTGCATTTTTTTTTATTTTTTTTTAGCACTGTGGGGGGCTTCGGTGAGATGTTAGGGGTCTTAACAGACACACCTTTGAGACAGAAAAAGGGACTAAGGACACAGATTCCCCAGTCCCTTTCTCTGCAGTCTTAGCTAAAATGAATGGAGAGAAGCTCCTCTCCATTCATAAACTGAAGCATCGTAATCACAGGTTACGATGTTTCAGTTATATGAATGGACAGAGTCAGTGATCACTGATTCTGTTCATTCAGAACAGGTAGGAGCCGGATTTAGTGGCTCCTACCTCCGTTCGCCATCCTGATGAGGACAGAGCGCAGAGGGGGACAGCAGCAGGAGGGGGGACACGGGACACGCAGCATGGAGGGGGACGCAGAGCGCCGACAGCAGCATCACAGAAGGGGACACAGCATGGAGGACACAGGCATCAGGACACAGAGCATGCATACCTCCCAACTTTCTGAGATGGGAATGAGGGACACCTATCAGCAAAAGTATGCAGGCATAGGACACACCCCCTGCTACGCCCCCTTAAAGGAGAATTGTACAAAAAATAAGATTGGTTAAACCCACAAGGGCTTTTTTTTACCACTACTATTTCTTTATATTGGCTTTTGGAATTTACAAATGCAGCAATTTAGAAATCAGATGAAAGTTTAGTGTTGGGAAACACTTTTTGATAGATAAAAAGTGCATTTCAGACCAAAATGAGGGACAAATGAGGAGGAATGAGGGACAGAGGGACATTGCTCCAAATCAGGGACAGTCACTCGAAATCAGGGACAGTTGGGAGGTATGAGCATGGATGAGGACAGAAGGATCACGGAGGGGGACACTGAGCGCGGACAGCAGCATCACTCGGGGGGGGGGGGGGGGGAGCAGTGAAGAAGAGTTAAATTAGACACGTGTTATGTCAACAGCTTCTTTCGCAGGACGTTTCTTTCAAAAGTTCAAATAGCCGGGCTTACTCAAAGTATGAGTTTTATTAGCATCTCACTTGGCATCAACTTGTAAATACATACAAAGTTCAAATCTTCATACAGCTTGTTGTAGTAATAACAGAAGATTAGTTAGGTATAAGCTTAAAGAATAGCATAGTAAAAGTTCCTTCGTCTAGCTTCAGTGGTGTGAGAAGTGTCAGCTTCGAACAGCTGTTTGTGAGGTAAGCTTGAGTGTAGGCCTTAAGTAAACAAAGTGTCCTTGCTGTCCTTCTGAAGTGTATGTGTTGCGAATGGTGGGTGAGTGTGTAAGTGTGTCCTATGTCAGTTTAAACTCTCTCTTTATACTATAAAAACCCATATGTCAGCTAAATACATGGTAACGCCTTTTCTCAAAAGGATGCTTAATATGGTTTAAACCAAAGCGAACTCACAACTCCACCCATAACTCTGTCATGTTCAACTTTAGAAATAGAATGTACAACTTCATCCCCATATCTGCATCTCCTTGAGATGACCTAGCTGATTTGATTGACAGCAACATATAGCTGTTTTCTACTAAAACCAGTGGGTTGACCTTCTGTTAAATGCCTAATTCTTACATAAGATATATCTTTAAGATTCAGAAGTTCTATACCAAACTTACAAATGCATAATAAACTCATAATTGAATACATATATATATAGATATATAAATATATCACTTCACACAAACTCTAGATAATTAAACAAAGAATATCAAAAAGTAACTTTTAACTTTGAAACATATGAAGACAGTATTTCTGGTTTTACTCTATGATACATGACTCTGTGAGTATTCTTATCCGTGAACCCAGTGACCTCCTGAACCCATGTCAAACTTGGACATCCTTGGGACAACTGGACAAGACTCCATTCATACATACCTAACCTATTTCAAGATCTGTCTTTTGCTAGGTCATGTCATTAAATGATGACTTCAACCCTGTAAACCAAAGATCTTGATAAAAAGCCAAATTAATGTAATTATTCTACAATTCCCCCTGAATATAATTTATTATATTACCTAAATCACGCACACTTCATTTATGGCCCTTTCACACACATCTTGAATCAGTTGCTCCAGATGTACCACAGCTTACCATCGGATCAGTTAAGCCAGATGTGATTCTCCGAGTAAGAATACTTGTCATGATTTCTTCACCTTTTTTAATTTCTTTCTTAAGTAATTTGTAAAATCGTTTCATCTTAATCATAATACAGATTTGAAATAATATGCATAACACCATAATAATAAAAATAATAACTATTGGATGCAATAATATATTTCCTGCTGCAGTAGCTACTGAAGTGTTTCCCCAAACTGATATAGTTTTCTTAAAATTCGCCCAGAAAGAATTTGATGATAACGCTGACCATTCATGTTCTATTACTTTTAACTTTCCTTGCTCATGCTTAAATACTATATCTGCTTTATGAAGCTCTTCAGATAAAGCAATTAATAAGCCCTTATCCTTTTGTATGATGTCTGCCCATTCTTTCCATGGGAATTCATCTACTTGAGATATATTATATTGTACAGGAAGAGCACCCACATCTCTCATAAGAATATTAGTCAAATTTACTCTAATTCCATTTATACTGATTCCTGTAAGGTCTCCGTCTATACAATATAATCCTCGTTTCAGGATTTCTGTTTGTGTACAGGATAGGAAAAAAGCTTTAACTGTTTCAGTGCTAGTCATAACTTGAAAACAAACCTTCTTTTTACCTACTGAAGTAACTAAGTCAAAAGCTGTTTTTACTCTTTCAATTCTAGCCGTACATAACGAATGATTATGGAAACAAGAATGAAAAATTCCTTTGTCCTGCTTAGGCAAACAGATTATTTTAGATTGAAAATGTAAACATGAAGATAGGTCAAGTTGTTCTGGTTCTGAAAAATTACTATCCAAAGCAAAATCTGTATACTGCAATTGATAATATAACAATTGAGTATCACTTACTGGCAATCCTAAGACTGTAATTGGAACCAACATTTGTTCTCTCCCAGCTATAGGAATCATTGAGGTACTAAAGCATTCATGCTGATTACATCCTACCCATTTATTTACCCATAAATCTGTATGATTATTTGCAAATACATACTCATTAGGTAAACTTTGTAAAACTCCTAAAGGAGTTATTCCACTTTGGAATGCTTGAGCTGTTATTTTAAAATTGGTGGAATACTCTGTCTGTATCTCTAGACACGTTCTGGCTATGTGAGAATGTTGTTCACTTTTCATTAAATCCAAAGTAATATTTTGTAAATGGATAATAGATGGACCTATAACTGTTGCTGTCTTCATTACCATATTTTCTAATATTTGATTTAAATTTCTCTGAACTTTGATACTTTTACTTCCCACTAAACCTGATGTTTCTAGATCAGATTTTAATGTAGTAATATCCATACTATTGGTAATACTTCCAACAATTCCAATTCCTCCGAGGATTCCTTCTGCAATACCTTGTTTATTCCTGCTGTTGTTTTTACTATTAGTTCCAAACCATTTATCAATACCCAATTCCATATTAACTAGATACTCTTGACATTGAGGATACCTTGATGAAATTTTCCATTCAGAAATGTTAAATTTCCAAAGTATAATCACAAAGCGTCCTTCTCTTAAAAGATGTCTGGATTGGAAATGATTAATTTGAAAAGGACTGGCGGGAATAAATTTTCCGTTAGTACATTTCGTTTTTTCAGGGGATAAAACTGCAACATTTGCAATATCACATTTCATAGGATAATTTTCCAATGATAGGCAACACTCATATATACCTGAGTCATTTAGATTTGGATTAGTGTGATGAAAAATCAAACTATTATTCTTCCAATCTAAATTACCAAAATTGCCCTTACGAATTATGCTAGCTGAGCTATAGAAAAGACTGCCCAACAACTCACTATTTCTCTTCCAGGTTAATAGTGAATTCTGAGGTAATTCTATTTGCGTAGTACACATCAAAGTTAAATTATCCTTTCCTTCTTCTATTTTAAGAGATTGTGGCGATACTTTTATGTCTGGAATAATTAAATCCACAACAGTAATCATCACCTTCACTTTGACTAGAGCTAAACTTCTTGTCATTTGAAAATCCCATACTCGAGTTACATCTCCTTTTTCATCTCCTGTAATTTGTAAATGTTCAGGATCTACAAACTGTAAATAATATTGTGTTTGAAACCAAATATCAGTTTTGGATCCTCCCACAGAAGGAGTATGTACCTTAACATTAGTTACATCCCCAGTCCAAGCTGTAGTCTCATTTCCTTTTATAACTATAACCCAGAATCCCATATCTGTTAGATTACACTCATATGTACCAGTTGTATTACTATGTACATATGATCCTTGCATTTTTGTGAACTTTGTCTTGGATTCTATTCTGGCGTGAATTTCAATGGTGTTGCTATGGAAAAAGTAAAAACTCATGCAACAAGTAACCCCATATCCTATGCAAGCGTATCCATATATGTCATTGCTTGTGTCAAAGTCACTGTATCTTGGAAAGTGTCTCTTATTTCTGGATAGCTGCAAGTCTCTTTTATGCAGGGTCTCAGTCTTGTTATCTTCTGCTGAACTGGAAAAAGTCAAGTAAGTTTTTATGAAGAAAAATGTCATTAATGGAAAAAGGAGTCCTGAGATAATGAATTTTCTCCTTTTTGTGTATTTTCTTGCTTTCCAATTTTCTTTTATTTCTTCTTGGAGTTCTGTGTTCCTCCATGTTTGGTTATCAGATGCCATATCGTAAGTCGTGGGATCTCACGTCTTAGCCGGCTTGGTTCCTTGAATCTTTTGTCCTTGTAGGATGAAGAGCAAACGTCCTTTCTAGATTCTATAATCGGAGTTTTCCTGCGACTTGAGAACTCATGAATGGGTCTCTTCCCCCTCTTGTGGCAAGGTGTTAGGAAAACCGATTAATGAGCTGGCTCGCCATATGTAAGAAGCTAAATTAGACACGTGTTATGTCAACAGCTTCTTTCGCAGGACGTTTCTTTCAAAAGTTCAAATAGCCGGGCTTACTCAAAGTATGAGTTTTATTAGCATCTCACTTGGCATCAACTTGTAAATACATACAAAGTTCAAATCTTCATACAGCTTGTTGTAGTAATAACAGAAGATTAGTTAGGTATAAGCTTAAAGAATAGCATAGTAAAAGTTCCTTCGTCTAGCTTCAGTGGTGTGAGAAGTGTCAGCTTCGAACAGCTGTTTGTGAGGTAAGCTTGAGTGTAGGCCTTAAGTAAACAAAGTGTCCTTGCTGTCCTTCTGAAGTGTATGTGTTGCGAATGGTGGGTGAGTGTGTAAGTGTGTCCTATGTCAGTTTAAACTCTCTCTTTATACTATAAAAACCCATATGTCAGCTAAATACATGGTAACGCCTTTTCTCAAAAGGATGCTTAATATGGTTTAAACCAAAGCGAACTCACAACTCCACCCATAACTCTGTCATGTTCAACTTTAGAAATAGAATGTACAACTTCATCCCCATATCTGCATCTCCTTGAGATGACCTAGCTGATTTGATTGACAGCAACATATAGCTGTTTTCTACTAAAACCAGTGGGTTGACCTTCTGTTAAATGCCTAATTCTTACATAAGATATATCTTTAAGATTCAGAAGTTCTATACCAAACTTACAAATGCATAATAAACTCATAATTGAATACATATATATATAGATATATAAATATATCACTTCACACAAACTCTAGATAATTAAACAAAGAATATCAAAAAGTAACTTTTAACTTTGAAACATATGAAGACAGTATTTCTGGTTTTACTCTATGATACATGACTCTGTGAGTATTCTTATCCGTGAACCCAGTGACCTCCTGAACCCATGTCAAACTTGGACATCCTTGGGACAACTGGACAAGACTCCATTCATACATACCTAACCTATTTCAAGATCTGTCTTTTGCTAGGTCATGTCATTAAATGATGACTTCAACCCTGTAAACCAAAGATCTTGATAAAAAGCCAAATTAATGTAATTATTCTACAAGCAGCATCACGGAAGGGGACACAGACGGAGGGGGACGCTGCGCGTGGAGGGGGAGAGCAGCATACACCCGCCCTCTCCGCTCGCAAACTCTGTCTGCCCTCTCTGCTCAAAACCTCTGCCCACTGACCAAGTATCGGGTCAGGCATCGGGAGCATTTGCGCGAGTACAAGTACTCGCGCAAATGCTCTGTATCGGTACCGATACTAGTATCGGTATTGGGACAACCCTAGGTAGGACATCAATGGACTCCATAGGGTGGTTAGTGTTTCTTTAAAGGGGTTGTAAAGGTTTGTTTATTTTCTAAATAGGTTCAACCCCTTTAATAGTCAGCAGCTGCAGTATTTGTTGCTGCTGGCTTATATTTTTACAATATTTGTGTGAAGTTCCTCTTTAATAAGAGACTGAGGGATGCAAAGCAAGGTACTTGAGTAACAAAAGCACCTCCGTCTGCAGCCTGACATGAGTTTTATAGGCCGTCACCCTCTCTAGGTTTTGATCGTCTCTGTTCCTTCCCCACACCCATCATCTGATTCCCGCCCCATACAAACCGAAACTAACTGTTCTGGAAATCCCCGAACGTTTGTATGATAACAAAGGGCAAGTTTTATGATTGCAGCGTCCAAGTTTATCTGCTTTGTCTAGACACCAGCTACTGCAAATATATATACAGACACACACAGGCCCAGATTCACGTAGGGCGGCGTATCGTATTTACGCTACGCCGCCGCAACTTAGAGAGGCAAGTGCAGTATTCTCAAAGCACTTACATCTAAAGTTGTGCCGGCCTAAGCGCGCCTAAATCAAATGAGGAAGAGGTGGGCGTGTTTTATGCAAACTAATCATGACCTCACGTAAATGACGTTTCGAACGAACGGCGCATGCGTGCGCATGCTCAGTGTCACGTCGAATTTTGAAAGTAAATTACGCCCGCTCAATGCTTAGTCGACGTGAACGTAACCTACGCACAG
Source organism: Rana temporaria (assembly GCF_905171775.1). Lineage (NCBI taxonomy): Eukaryota > Metazoa > Chordata > Amphibia > Anura > Ranidae > Rana > Rana temporaria. The sequence goes on along the minus strand of NC_053497.1, from coordinate 30,193,537 downwards.
CCCCATTCACGGACGACTTACGCAAACGACGTATAATACGACGCTGTTCGCACGTTTCCGACGTCCATACCTAACATGACTTACCCCTGCTTTATGAGGGGTAACTTTACGCCGGCGTATGTCTTACGTAAACGACGTATCTTGATACGCCGGGCGCACGTACGTTCGTGAATCGGCGTATCTAGCTAATTAGCATATTTGACGCGGAAATATACAGAAGCGCCACCTAGCTGCCAGCATAATTATGCACCCTAAGATACGACGGCGTAGGAGACTTACGCCACTCGTATCTAGGCAACTGTGAGGCGTATCTGATTCTATGAATCGGGCGCCGAGTTGCAACGGCCCGCACTCAGAGTTACGACGGCATATCTGGAGATATGCCGTCGTAACTCCTTTGTGAATCCGGGCCACAGTATATAAAGATACACTATATTACCAAAAGTATTGGGATACCTGCTTTCCACGCACTTTGGCCCGGATTCAGATACAATTGTATATCTATCGGCGGGCGTAACGTATCTCAGATACGTTACGCCGCCATAAATTATGGCGCAAGTTCCGTATTCAGAAAGAACTTGCGCCCTAAGTTAAGGCGGCGTAGCGTATGTTGTCCGGCGTAAGCCCGCGGAATTCAAATTCTCCATGCAGTGGGCGTGTTGTATGGTAATGATGGCTGACCCCACGTAAATGACGTTTTTGGCTAACGGCACATGTGCCATCCGTGAACGTATCCCAGTGCGCATGCTCCAAACTAACCCGCAAAAATGCCAATGCTTTCGACGTGAACGTAAATTACGCCCAGCCCTATTCGCGAACGACTTATGCAAACAACGTAATCGACGGAAAATTTGACGCTGGCCCGACGTCCATACTTAACATATGATACGCCTCATATAGCAGGGGTAACTTTACGCCGAAAAAAGCCTAACGTAAACGACGTAAAAAAATGCGCCGGGCGGACGTACGTTTCTGAATCGGCGTATCTACCTAATTTGCATATTCGACGCGGAAGTCTAGGGAAGCGCCCCTAGCGGTCAGCGTAAATATTGCACCCTAAGATACGACGGCGTAGGAGACTTAAAAAATGATCGTGTGTGGGCTAAGACGACGTAAGAAAAGCCACGCATGCTCAGAAGCAAGTTATGAGATGGGAGCGCTCGTTCTAGGAAAACTACCATTCATAATGGAGTAAGCACATTCATCACGCTGTAAAAGACAGAAAAGCGCGAATCGTCTTTTACTAACACGGAATCAGCTAAAGCAGCCCAAAGGCGAATGGAACTTCCCCTTTATAGTGCCGTCGTACGTGTTGTACGTCACCGCGCTTTGCTAGATAATTTTTTAAAAACGATGGTGTGTAGGCAACATCGTTTTTAATGTTGAAGTTGGGAAAACGTCGTTTTTTCTCATGCTGAAAAATGATCGTGTGTACGCGGCATTAGTCCGTAGGGTTCAATATTGAGTTGGCTCCGCCCTTTGCAGCTATAACAGCATCAGCTCTTCTGGGAAGGCCGTCCACAAGGTTTAGGAGTGTGTCTATGGGAATGTTTGGCCATTCTTCCAGAAGCGCATTTGTGAGGTCAGGTACTGATGTTGGACGAGAAGGCCTGGCTCGCAGTCTCCGCTCGAATTCATCTCAAAGGCGTTCTTTTAGGTTGAGATCAGGACTCTGTGCAGGTCAGACAAGTTTCTCCACCCCAAACGCACTCATCTATGTCTTTATGGACCTTGCTTTGTGCACTGGTGTGCAGTCATTGTCAGGGAAGACGTCTGCAGAGTACAGCTGCTGTTCCCCGGCGCACGCCTGTGCGCAGGCACCAACCATGGACGCTCAGAACGGCCGTTATTTCGTATTTCGCATTTGAGGGGGCAAACTGGCATCATTTGGTGGGGAAACTAACTGCATTTGATGGGGGAACTGACTGTATTTGATGGGGGAACTGACTGTATTTGATGGGGGAACTGACTGTATTTGAGGTGGCAAACTGGCGGCATTTGATGGGGGCAAACTGGTGGCAATTGATGGGCACAGTGGTGACAATTGATGGGCACAGTGGTGACAATTGATGGGCACAGTGGTGACAATTGAGGGGCACAGTGGCGACAATTGACAGGCACAGTGGCGACAATTGACAGGCACAGTGGCGACAATTGACAGGCACAGTGGCGACAATTGACAGGCACAGTGGCTGCATTTGATGTTTTTTTTTTTTTTTCAGTTTGTTTGCACCCCCCTAAAAAATGTATGCACCAGCCACCACTGGTGCAGGCACACACACCGGTGTGGCGGTAATTTGACATTCTTCCTATAAGATCCCCGACAAAGGGGCAGATCCACGTACATTGGCGCATATTTGCGTCGGGCGTAGCGTAGCTAAGATACACTACGCCGCCGTAACTTACTTTTTTTTTTTGGAATCCTCAAAGAATTTGCGCCGTAAGTTACGGCGGCGTATTGTATGTTTGGCGGCGTAAGGGCGCGAAATTCAAATGGATGTGATGGGGGCATGTTTTATGTAAATACGTTGTGACCCGACGTAAACAACGTTTTTTTTTAACGGCGCATGCGCCGTCCGTGGGAGTATCCCAGTGCGCATGCTCGAAATTAAACCGGAACAAGCCAATGCTTACGACGGTGACGTCATTCTACGCAAATCCCTATTCGCAAACGACTTAGGCAAACGATGTAAAAAATTCAAAATGCGAGGCGGGAACGACGGCCATACTTAACATTGAGTACGCCTCATATAGCAGGGGTAACTATGCGCCGGAAAAAGCCGAACGCAAACGACGTAAAAAAATACGCCAGCCGGACGTACGTTCGTGGATCGCCGTAACAAGCTAATTTGCATACTCAACGCGGATTTTGACGGAAACGCCACCTAGCGGCCGCCGAAAAAATGCACCTAAGATCAGACGGCGTACTAAGACGTACGCCTGTCGGATCGATCCGAGATGCAGTCGTATCTTGTTTTGTGGATACAAAACAAAGATACGACGCGGGAAATTTTAAATTTGTGGATCTGCCCCGAAATGTCTAATCCACCATCCACTCACTGCTCCCTCTATAAAATCAGACTTCTCAGAGCCCCAGGGCCACAGCATGCAGGATAACAGGATCCACAACCAAAAGCAGAACAAATACAAGTTGTGTTTTTTTTTGGCTGCCTGCGGATACTTCTGGGTGAATGCAGCAGCAGCAGGAGGAGGAGGAGCAGGAGGAGGAGGAGGAGGAGGGTGTTCCGGGGTTTCTGAGGTGAGTCACAAGACTTTCTGTTGTTAAAGCTGAACTCCAGACCGATATAAAAAACACCAATCATTTCAGTTATTCCTTCATTTAGAAAAATCATTACATTTTATTTTTATTGCATAATAAATACAAATCCAGAGCTCTTTAGATTTTTTTTCACTTTCCTAAACTGGAATGGCTGCAACAATGCGAGTGTGGTCTGCCTACACTGCCAGGAGAATTTTTTTGTCTGTGATGATTGAAGAAGAATTCCAGGTATGAATATTTTATACATAGTTGCATTGATCCGGCTTGGAGCAGTGCAAATATGGAAATACAGTAATACCTGGGATTGCCAGCATAATTTGTTCCGGAAACATGCTTGTAATACAAAGCACTTGTATATCAAAGCAAATTTCCCCATAAGAAATAATGGAAACTCAGATGATTCGTTCCACAACCATTTATTCATAGGTCCTTCAGTTTATAGTCCATATAAAAAGATAATAGCAATGTGATAGGTTGTGTAACCATAAAATGTCCATCCACAAATTAAAGCCTCCCCAAGGGGATTAGAAGCAAATTCAGCAGGAGCTCCAGAGTATAAAAGAGAAGAGAGGCGCCTCTAAGTGTAGCAATATGGTTACATTTAATGAAAGTACAACATTTAGCAACTCACATGGTTGATGATTAAAAGAGGCACATCTAAGTATGCAGGGATCCGGGGTATAGCTGTCCATAGACCATGTAATGTTGATGGGATGACGTTGATGGTAATGAGGAGGATGGTCTATGTGGACAGCTTCACCCCGGATCCCGGCATACTTAGATGTGCCTCTTTTAATCATCAACCATGTGAGTTGCTAAATGTTGTACCTTCATTAACCACTTAAGCCCCGGACCTTTAGGCAGCTAAAAGCCCAGGCCAGGTTTTGCGATTCGGCACTGCATCGCTTTAACAGACAATTGCGCGGTCGTGCGACGTGGCTCCCAAACAAAATTGGCGTCTTTTTTTCCCCACAAATAGAGCTTTCTTTTGGTGGTATTTGATCACCTCTGCGTTTTTTATTTTTTGCACTATAAACAAAAATAGAGCGACAATTTTGAAAAAAATGCAATATTTTTTACTTTTTGCTATAATAAATATCCCCCAAAAACATATATAAATATTTTTTTTCCTCAGTTTAGGCCGATACGTATTCTTCTACCTATTTTTGGTAAAAAAAAATCGCAATAAGCGTTTATCGATTGGTTTGCGCAAAATTTATAGCGTTTACAAAATAGGGGAAAGTTTTATTGCATTTTTATTATTTTTACTACTAATGGCGGCGATCGGTGATTTTTTTTGTGACTGCGACATTATGGCGGACACTTCTGACAATTTTGACACGTTTTTGGGACCATTGTCATTTTCACAGCAAAAAATGCATTTAAATTGCATTGTTTATTGTGAAAATGACAGTTGCAGTTTGGGAGTTAACCACAGGGGGCGCTGTAGGAGTTAGGGTTCACCTAGTGTGTGTTTACAACTGTAGGGGGTGTGGCTGTAGGACTGACGTCATCGATCGAGTCTCCCTTATATAAGGGATCACTCGATCGATGCAGCCGCCACAGTGAAGCACGGGGAAGCCGTGTTTACATACGGCTCTCCCCGTTCTTCAGCTCCGGGGAGCGATCGCGAGGGGGCGGCTAGAAACAAATAGCCGTGCCCTCATCCCAGATTGCTCCCCGATGATTTCCAACCGCCGCATGTACCGGGGGGGGGGGTCCCGACCCCCGACCCGCGGAAAGGCAGAGACCATCTGCCTGTACGTGCCATTCTGAGGACGTACATATACATGCGGCGGTCGTAAAGCGGTTAATGAAGGTACAACATTTAGCAACTCACATGGTTGATGGTTAAAAGAGGCACATCTAAGTATGCCGGGATCCGGGGTAAAGCTGTCCTCATAGACCATGTAATGTTGATGGGATGACGTTGATGGTGATGAGGAGGACGGTCTATGTGGATCGCTTCACCCCGGATCCCGGCATACTTAGATGTGCCTCTTTTAATCATCAATCATGTGAGTTGCTAAATGTTGTACCTTCATTAAATGTAACCATATTGCTACACTTAGAGGGCCCTCTCTTCTCTTTTATACTCAGTTGTGACATGACGCTACTTGCATATCAAGACATCGCTTGTATATCAAGGCAAAATGTATTTAAAAATGTTGCTTGTCTTGCAAAACGCTCTCAAACCAAGTTACTCTCAAACCAAGGTTTTACTGTACAATACCATAGCTGGCCCATACCCCTGGAAGCTGAGAATCTTTGAAGACACCACTACTCCAGTGATCTCCTCTTGTTTCTGGGTCCTGTTCTGAGTGGGCATCCTGGCACGTTGTGAACACAGGAGGTTGTCCACTCGGCACGGGCACCATTCAGAGAATGCTTTACATTTTCTGAATGAACTAAAATCGTTCTGTGATTGAATGAGGTGGAAAGCATGACATCACCACCCCACCTCTCCACCTTGTCCAATCAGCAGGCCCGTCGGAACACGACAGGCAAAGCAAGCAACTGCTCCAGTCTCCAAGCCTACCTTAAGGCCGGGTTCACACCTATGCGAATTGGTTGCGGCTTAAACCGCATTCAATTCACAGAACATTTCTAAATACATTAATTTCAATGAGGCTGGTTCACATATGTGCGATGTGCGTTTTCTAGGCATTGCGTTGCCGCTCAGGTGCGAATTCAGGCCCATTATCTTCTATGGGCACGCATCTGATTCGCAGATGTGTTAATTTCTCTTCAGCATTTCTCTCATTCACCTCAATACACTTCCCTCTCTCCTCTCCCAGGTCTCCAAATTCGCAGCTAAAACGGAGATGATCTGCTGAACAGTTCTCTTATCTCTGCAGAGATAACAGAGCTGAAATTCGCACCGCACAAGTGTGAATCCAGCCTAATGGCCCGTACACACGATCCGAATATCGGACGAAAATGATCGTCCGATGAAGAATCGTACGATTTTCTGATCGTGTGTACACTACTTTCGAGAGCCGATCACGACCGTTCATCCGATATTTTTCGATCGGACATGCACGAAAATTTTCCTCGTACGATGTAAGATCGTACGATTTTCATTTAGTCAGTACAGTTGTCGTCCGACAATACAATACAAATACATTACAACACATGACATCACTTCCGATTATTTTTTTCGGTCGTACGAGAATTTTCGTGACTTTAATAACCTATTTAATTTTACTTGCGACTATTAAGCGAAAAAAGTCCTACGATCCGTCGTACGATATTTGGATTGTGTGTACGGGACATAAGTATCTCTTTAGTGTCCAACCACACCTGCAGTATGTCTCCAGTCTTTAATCACACCTGTTGCTGTAGCATTACATGCTTTGAACCTGGTGCACATCTCTTTGGTAATGTGATAAACAGTTTTTGTTTTTTATATGCAATGCAATTTTTTATGAAACTACACAACTTATTTAGTTGCATTCCTAATGAGAGTGTTGCTAGAGGTATGTCACAAAGAGACTGACGGCAGAGCTCATGTAGAAAGAAATGAGTATACTTTATTCATTGAAAAAGACAAGCTGTTGTAGGCTGAAAGCTTAGAGGTGAGTGAATGTTAGCTCTTGAGTACAGCAAGATTGCAGGTAAGTTAATAAGGTGCTTTACACCTTACAGCCATTTTCTCGGTAATCAATCATGAAGCTTTTCACGTCCATGCATTTGTTACGGTTGAGTGTGGCCCTGCAGACATCTGGACCAGCCAACGCCTCCACCCAAGAATTGTTTTCTAGGACGTATCTCAACCTGAATGAGACAAAAGAGGGATAAGTAATGAGAAACATGCAGTCTGGATTATTTGGTCAGCACTGTCAATGTTATATTTCTTCCTAATGTACAGATAAATGCATAGTGCACTTGGCGCAATGTCACCAAATCACCAATTTTTTTTTAGGAACCCTGTTTGGGGGCTTTGGTGAAATATCAGTGGTCTAAACAGACCCCTGGGGCCAGATTCACAAAGAGATACGACGGTGTATCTACAGATACACCATCGTATCTCAGACGTAAACTGGTCCTATCTATGCGCCTGATTCATAGAATCAGTTACGCATAGATAGGGCTGAGATCCGACAGTGTTACAATGTGTTACACTGTCGGATCTTTTTTTCAATTTAAAAATGGCGCCGGGGGCGTTCCCGCTGATTTACGATAAATAATATGTAAATCAGCGAGATACGCAAATTCACGAACGTACGTGGACCCGTCGCAGTGTTCTTACGTCGTTTCCGTAGCGGTTTTCCGTCGTATACTTACCCCTTCTTTTATCAGGCGCAGCCAATGTTAAGTATAGCCGGCGTTCCCGCGTCGAATTTGAATTTTCCTACGTCGTTTGCGTACGCCGATTCACGAACACGCGCGTCGCAAGTCCCGCTCACGTCGCAACCTAGTGACGTCAGTGGGAGCAATGCACGCCGGGAAATTCCCCGGACGGCGCCTGCGCATTTAAATCGGCGCGGGAACGCGCCTGATTAAATAGTACACTCCCCTAGCCGCGGAATTTGAATTCCGCCGGGGGATTTAGGATCCGCTGTCGCAAGTTTGGAGGTAAGTTGTTTGTGAATTAGCCACTTGCCTCCTAAACTTGCGGGAGCGGATCTTAATTAACGTAGACCGAGCGGATCTATAGATCCGCTGCGCTAAGTGAATCTGGCCCCTGATGTCTAACTTTTGAGACAGAGAAAGGGACTGAGGACAGGGATTCCCCAGTCCCTTTCTCTGCAGCCAGGCAGCAGGGGGAATCTGCATAGTACAGGGTGATTAGGGTGTGCCCAGGCACACCTTACACCCTATGTGCGCACGCCTATGGGGGCAAGCTTACTTAGGAGAAACAGGAAGTGAGAAATTCAGACAAAGAAAAAAAACATTTAGAAGGGTAAGTGAACCAACAATGTATTAACTTAAAGGAACCTATTTAGAAAATAAAAAACAAACCTTTACAACCCCTTTAATATCAATACCCCATTTGATGAGTGCCAACATTTTGGTGCATACACATATGGGGTGTAACTAAGCAGAAACCTTAAAGTGACAATAAAGGTTCGCAGATTATTTAAATAAAAAACATGTCATACTTGCCTCCACTGTGCAGTTCGTTTTGCACAGAGTGGCCCCGAACACCATCTTCTGGGGTCCCACAGTGGCTGTTTCGGCTCCTCCCCACCTCAGATAACCCCCTCTGGCAAGCGCTCTCCCAAGGGGGTTACCTTGCAGGTGCGCTCCTGAGTCCTGTTGTCGGGGTCCATTGCTGTAGAGTACTGGACTCGGCCACGCCCCCCCCTGGCGCCCGCATCATTGGATTTGATTGACAGCAAGGCGAGCCAATGGCTGCACTGCTATCAATCTATCCAATGAAGAGCCGAGAAGACTGGGAAAAGGAAGAGCGCGTTCGCGACGCTGGACTTTATAGGGCTCGGTAAGTAAAAGGGAGGGCTGGGGGGCCGGTAATCGTAATATGTTTTTTCACCTTAATGCATAGGATGCATTAAGGTGAAAAAACATGGACCTTTACAACCCCATTAAGCCCTTTCTACCTAGGGTCACCTGTCCTCTAGCCGTTCACGTGCCAAGAAAGAGACAGCATCTACTCATTGGGGCCAGATCCACAAAGCATTTATGCTGGCGTATCTATTGATACGCCGCGTAACTTCTAGTTTGCTCTGGCGTATCTTTGTTTTGTATCCACAAAAGCTAGATCCGACTGGCGTACGTCTTAGTACGCCGTCGCATCTAAGGTGCATATTTACGCTGGCCGCTAGGTGGCGTTTCCGTCGATTTCCGCGTCGAGTATGCAAATTAGCTAGATACGGCGTTCCACGAACGTACGTCCGGCGCATTTTTTTACGTCGTTTCCGTAAGGCTTTTTTCGGCGTATAGTTAAAGCTGCTATATGAGGCGTATCCTATGTTAAGTATGGCCGTCGTTCCCGCGTCGAATTTTGAAAATTTTACGTCGTTTGCGTAAGTCGTTCGCGAATAGAGCTTTGTGTAGAATGACGTTCACGTCGTAAGCATTGGCTTGTTGTGGGTTAATTTCGAGCATGCGCACTGGGATACCCCCACGGAAGGCGCATGCGCCGTTCAGAAAAAAAACGCCATTTACGTTGGGTCAAGACGTATTACCATAAAACACGCCCCCCATCTCATCCATTTGAATTGCGCGCCCTTACGCCGACACAGTTACACTACGCTGCCGTAACTTACGGCGCAAATTCTTTGAGAATACGGGAAATACGCTGTAAGTTACGGCGGCGTAGTGTATTTGAGATACACTACGCCGGCCGTAAAGAAGCGCCGCGCTTTGTGGATCTGGCCCATTCTGTGTGAGGTCACATGCAATTACACAATACAACAGCCCTTATGTAAAGGGCTAATATGGTCAATGCTGACCCGCTACCAAAAGTGTAGATATGTGATAGCAGACAGATGACCATCACCCACCTGTTCTTTTCATCCGTTGTCTCTCCATCTTGCCCCATAATCAGATACTCATTTGTGCCCGTATCAATTTGCATCTTACAGCTCGCACGCTGGTAGAAGTATCGGATGTCTCCAGCTTCAAGATGCTCGTCTGCACCTAGACAACAGGAAGGAAAAGGGACCGTAGAGTGATTTTGTACATATTTTATTTCTGTTTGCTCAGGGTGGGTGGAAAAAGTAAAAAAAAAAAAAAGTTTTCTTTTCAGAAAAAATACCAAATAGTACACATTAAAATGGATCTAAAATCACAAAGTATATATATAAAGTAACATCTAGAAATATAAATTGTGCCTAAGAAGTAACACGGAAAGATTACCATTTTGTCTTGAATTCCTCCTGAAAAATACCAGTGAGCTTCCTGTGAGCCTCATAGCTGAAGGGTGAGATCTAAGGCAACCTCTGACCAGGGCTGGTGCAAGGACCTTATTTTGTCCTCCCCCCATGGTTCTGACCCTGACTCCACCCCCTTTGCCCTGCCCATGTATACGCATACCTCCTTACTTTTGAACTTGAGAATGAGGGACACTTTAAGGAGACAGTTCTGCAGTATGAACCAACCCTTAGGGAGAGAAAGAGGGAATGATCACTATGGGTATATGGAAGAAGGGAAGGGGGATCACTATGGATCACGGAAGGCAGGAAAGATTACTATGACACCTGGAAGGCAGGAAGGATTACTATGACACCTGGAAGGCAGGAAGGATTACTATGACACCTGGAAGGCAGGAAGGATCACTATGGCACATGGAAGGCAGGAAGGATCACTGTGGTACATGGAAGGCAGGAAGGATCGCTGTGGTACATGGAAGGATCACTGTGGTACATGGAAGGCAGGAAGGATCGCTGTGGTACATGGAAGGATCACTGTGGTACATGGAAGGCAGGAAGGATCGCTGTCGTACATGGAAGGATCGCTGTGGTACATGGAAGGCACGAAGGATCACTATGGAACATGGAAAGCAGGAAGGAAGGATCACTATGGCACATGGAAAGCAGGAAGGAAGGCTCACTATGGCACATGGAGGGAAGGATCACTATGGCACATGGAAGGCAGGAAGGAAGGATCACTATGGCACATGGAAAGCAGAAAGGAAGGCTCAGTATGGCACATGATGGGAAGGATCACTATGGCACATGGAAGGCAGGAAGGAAGGATCACTATGGCACATGGAAGGCAGGAAGGAAGGATCACTATGGCACATGGAAGGCAGGAAGGAAGGATCACTATGGCACATGGAGGGAAGGATCACTATGGCACATGGAAAGCAGGAAGGATAACTATGACACCTGGAAGGATCACTATGGCACATGGAAGGCAGGAAGGAAGGCTCAGTATGGCACATGGAGGGAAGGATCACTATGGCACATGGAAGGAAGGATCACTATGGCACATGGAAAGCGGGAAGGAAGGATCACTATGGCACATGGAAAGCAGGAAGGATAACTATGACACCTGGAAGGATCACTATGGCACATGGAAGGCAGGAAGGAAGGATCACTATGGCACATGGAAAGCAGAAAGGAAGGATCACTATGGCACATGGAGGGAAGGATCACTATGGCACATGGAAAGCAGAAAGGAAGGAACACTATGGCACATGGAGGGAAGGATCACTATGGCACATGGAAAGCAGAAAGGAAGGAACACTATGGCACATGGAAGGAAGGATCACTATGGCACATGGAGGGAAGGAAGGATAACTATGACACCTGGAAGGATCACTATGGCACATGGAAAGCGGGAAGGAAGGATCACTATGGCACATGGAAAGCAGGAAGGATAACTATGACACCTGGAAGGATCACTATGGCACATGGAAGGATCACTATGGCACATGGAAAGCAGAAAGGAAGGATCACTATGGCACATGGAGGGAAGGATCACTATGGCACATGGAAAGCAGAAAGGAAGGATCACTATGGCACATGGAGGGAAGGATCACTATGGCACATGGAAAGCAGAAAGGAAGGAACACTATGGCACATGGAGGGAAGGATCACTATGGCACATGGAAAGCAGAAAGGAAGGAACACTATGGCACATGGAAGGAAGGATCACTATGGCACATGGAGGGAAGGAAGGATAACTATGACACCTGGAAGGATCACTATGGCACATAAGAAGGAAGGATCACTGTGGTACATGGAATCTGATCTGAATCATTTAAATGTGACAAATATGTAAAAAAAAAAAGGGGACAAATAATTTTTCACAGCACTGCATGAATAGTTCCAAGGGTAGCCATGGTTACTCTGAAGAAAACGCCCAGGGGCTCATCCACAAAGAAATCCATATAAATCCAAAACTGCTTTGGAGGTAGGGTGACCACATTTCCAAACTACCATTCAGGGACACCCTCCCTTCCCAAAAATCAGCTTGTGGTGTAACGAATCACAGCACAGTGATTGGACACAAGAGGCGGAATTTAGGATTTCTCCAATCACAAGCAGGGGGCGGGGATTGTGCCCTTTCCAGGCATTCCCGGCCAGGACAAGTACTGTCAGTGAGTAAAGCGGTGATGTGGCGGCCTTTTTTGGGGGCATCAGATTGGCCCAGGGTAGTGACTGTGTCAGTTTCATTATGGGACACTGTATTGTCCTGGAATGAAGGTGCCCGGGACAGACCTGCAAAATACGGGACTGTCCCGGGCAATCCTTGCAGAGGAGGAACATAAAAAACAGCCGTGTTTTTATTGTCAACGTTTCGAAGCCTAGTCCATCTTTCTCAGACATCACATATATACAGTAGATATGGGCACAGGTTCATGTTAGGCTGTTCACTTACTTTTCTGCAGAACTTCAATCATCTGAACTGTGTACACTATGAACGCATCCACTGGGTTCGTTTCTAACACCTTCACACGGTAGCCTGCATTGTGAAGACAAAACATGACATCTAATGAATGGAGGTCTTAAAGTGTATGGTGGTCTAGAGAACGTCCCCAGAAATGTAATTTCCTGCTTGTGTGATTGGCCCACCCAGACCAGAAAGAGGAGCTTGAGAATGCAATGAGCACTTCCGGGTATTGGCAGGGCTGCTGATAGGGGGGAACCACCTCCTGTAGGGGGCCCAGGCTCACAAGGGGGCCCAAACATCAGAGGGAATCAGTGCGGTCGGATGGAGGGGCAATTACAGGATGCCCTTTGTGACTCTCTGCAGCAGCTGAAAACTGGTTTCTATCCCTCCCACCAACTTTCAGCTGCTGCAGGGAGAGACACATACACAGCTTCCCTGTCCCATTAAAACAATAACAAATTGTAACCCGGTGTTGTTTTAATCCCTTGTAAAATGTTATACAATTCTTAGGCCGGGTACTAACGAGCAAACATGTACGATGAAACCGGTCCGTCGGACCGTTTTCACCGTACATGTCTGCCCGAGGGCTTCTGTACGATGGCTGTACTAACCATCGTACAGAAGTCCGCGCGTAAACAATACGCGGGGCGTGGCCGCGACGATGACGCGGCGATGACACGGCGACGTGGGCGGGCCTGCCATTTAAATGCTTCCACGCATGCGTCGAACTCATTCGGCGGGCGCTCGGACATGTACGGTAGGTCTGTACTGACGACCGTACATGTCCGAGCGGGCAGGATTCCAGCGGACGGTTTTAAAACACGTCCAGGAATATTTGTCTGCTGGGAAAAGGCCCGGCGGGCAAATGTTTGCTGGAAATCTGCCCGCTCGCGCCTACACACGACCAAACATGTATGCTGAAACTGGTCCGCGGACCAGTTTCAGCATACATGTTTGGTCGTGTGTACTGGGCCTAAGAGACTTTTTTTTTTTTTTTTTATATATTTTGTAAAAATTGTAAAATATTTTTTTTTCAAAACATTAAAAAAAAAATGTTTTTAATTATAATGGGCTAGATTCAGGTAGGGGCGCGCATTGTTACGGCGGCGCAGCGTATCGTATTTACGCTACGCCGCCGTAAGTTAGAGAGGCAAGTGCTGTATTCACAAAGCACTTGCCGTCTAAGTTACGGCAGCGTAGCGTAAATGGGGCCGGCGTAAGCGCGCGTAATTCAAATGAGGATGAGGGGGCGTGTTTTATGTTAATTCTTGGTGACCCGACGTGATTGACGTTTTTCCCGAACGGCGCACACTCCGTCCGTGGAATTTCCCAGTGTGCATTGCTCCAAAGTACGTCGCAAGGACGTCATTGGTTTCGACGTGAACGTAAATTACGTCCAGCCCTATTCGCGAACGACTTACGCAAACAACGAAAAAAAATCAAAATTCGACGCGGCAACGACGTCCATACTTAACATTGCGTACGCCTCATAATAGCAGGAGCAACCTTACGCCGAAAAAGCCTAACGCAAACGACGTAAAAAAATAGCGCCGGGCGTACGTATATTTGTAAATCGGCGTATCTAGGTCATTTGCATAAAACGACGGAAGCGCCACCTAGCGGCCAGCGTAAATATGCACCCTAAGATACGACGGTGTAAGAGACTTACGCCAGTCGCATCTTAGGCTAATGTTGGCGTATCTTCCTTTCTGAATACAGAAAGAAGATACGCCGGCGCAGCTTTGAATTTACGCGGAGTATCTATAGATACGCCGGCGTAAATCAATGCTGAATCTAGCCCAAAATGTTTTTGTTCAAAAATGTAAAAAACTATTTAAAAAAGGCAAATTCACACAGCTTCTCTGTTATCTTTGTGTCCGCTAAGAATGATTTTAGTATATTTTAACCACTTCCATACCGGGCACTTACGCACCTTCCTGCCCAAGCCAATTTTCAGCTTTCAGCACTGTCGCACTTTGAATGATAATTGCGCGGTCGTGCTACACTGTACCCAAACAATTTTTTTATCAATTTGTTCCCACAAATAGAGCTTTCTTTTGGTGGTATTTGATCACCTCTGCGGTTTTTATTTTTTGCGTTATAAACAAAAGAAGAGTGACAATTTAAAAAAAACACTATTTTTTACTTTTTTATTTAATAAATATCACAATTTTTTTTAAAAATTTTTTTTTTTTTTCCTCAGTTTAGGCCGATACGTATTCTTCTACATATTTTTGGTAAAAAAAATCGCAATGATCATATATTGATTGGTTTGCGCAAAAGTTAGAGCGTTTACAAAATAGGTGATAGATTTATGGCATTTTTATTTTATTAATTTTTTTACTAGTATTGGCGGCGATTTGCGATTTTTTTACTGTCACCGTGACATTGCGGCGAACACATCGGACACTTTTGACACGTTTTTGGCGCCATTCACATTTATACAGCGATTAATGCGATAAATATGCACTAATTACTGTATAAATGTGACTGGCATTCAAGGGGTTAACACTAGGGGGTGAGGAAGGGGTTAATATGAATACCTGTATTGTGTTCTAACTGTGGGGGAAGGGGGGTGACTGGGGGAGGTGACCGATCTGTGTCTCTATGTACAAGGGACACAGATCGGTCTCCTCTCTCCCCTGACAGGACGTGGAGCTCTGTGTTTACACACAGAGCTCCACGTCCCTGCTCTTTCGTTACCGATCGCTGGTACCTGGCGGACATCGCGACCGCCAGGCACGCGCATCGGCATCTCGGGGACGCGCCGGGCGCGCGCGCGCCCCCCAGTGGCCGGAGGAATACAGGACATCAATAGACGTCCTGTTGAGTTTTCAGAGTCACCGTGGAGCCGTCATTTGACGATGGCCCGGTTCTCTAGTGGTTAAGTGAAAATCTTGTTTTGATATATTTGGGGGGGGGGGGGGCCCTGCCAGATTGGCTGTATGGGGCCCCGTGATTTCTAACAACAGCCCTGGGTAGGGGGGCACATGTGCGCACCGCTAGCGACCAGGCTCTGCTGTGATTTTACACAGCAGGTGCCGATCAGCGGTAATAGATTACGGCCCGCAACACACATAGGACAGGCACAGCTCTAATCTGTCAGTGGGGGGGGGGGGTGCTTGTTTATTTCCCCCCTGCAAAGCTAGGGATGAAATTCATTACTTCCCCTAGTAGAAGCACCTCAAATAATTTGTGTCATTAGTACAGTGACAGTGCATGTTTTTAGCCCTGATCACTGTACAGTAAAACCTTGGTTTGAGAGCGTTTTGCTAGATGAGCAAAATGTTTTAATACATTTTGCCTTGATATACAAGCGATGTCTTGATATAAGAGTAGCGTCACGTCACAACTGAGTATAAAAGAGAAGAGAGGAGCCTCTAAGTGTAGCAATATGGTTACATTTAATGAAGGTACAACATTTAGTAACTTATTGCTACACTTAGAGGCGCCTCTCTTCTATTTTATACCCTGTAAAAAAATGCTTTGATATACAAGTGCTTTGGATTACAAGCATGTTTCTGGAACGAATTATGCTCGCAATCCAAGGTTTTACTGTATTAGTGTCACTGGTTCCCAAAAAGCATCAGTTAGTGTCAGAATGTCTGCCGCAATATCGCAGTCCTGCTAAAAGTCACAGATCACCTCCATTACTGGTATGAAATAAAATAAAAAAATCCAGTATACTGTATATCCCATCGTTTGTAGACACTGTGGGGCAGATCCACAAAAGAATTACGCCGGCGTATCTCTTAAAACGCTGCGTAATTTCAAATTGTGTGCGTCGTATCTTTGTTTTGTATCCACGGCATCTCGGCTCGATCCGACAGGCGTACGTCTTAGTACGCCGTCGGATCTCAGGTGCATTCTTTCGGCAGCTGCTAGGTGGCGTTTCCGCCGATTTCTGCATCGAGTATGCAAATTAGCTATTTACGGCGATCCACGTACGTCCGGCGCATTTTTTTTACGTCGTTTTTACGTCGTTTGCGTTCGGCTTTTTCCGGCGTATAGTTACCCCTGCTATATGGTGGCGTACTCAATGTTAAGTATGGTCGTCGTTCCCGCCTCGCATTTTGAATTTTTTACGTCGTTTGCGCAAGTCGTTCGCGACTAGGAATTTGCGTAGAATGACGTCACCGTCGTGAGCAATGGCTTGTTCCGGGTTCATTTCGAGCATGCGCACTGGGATACCCCCACGGACGGCGCATGCGCAGTTAAAAAAAAAAAAAACTTTGTTTACGTCGGGTCACATAAAACACGGGTTACATAAAACACGCCCCCCCCGTTCCATTTGAATTCCGGGCCCTTACGCCGCAAAAGATACACTACGCCGCCGTAACTTACGGCGCAAATTCTTTGTGGATTTGAAAAAAATAAATAAGTTACAGCGGCATAGTGTATCTTAGATACGCTGCGCCCGGCGGAGAGAAGCGCCGAGGTACGTGGATCTGCCCCTGTAACTTTTGCGCCAACCAATCAATCTACCCTTATTGGGATTTTTTTGACCAAAGATATGTAGCAGAATACTTATTGGCCTAAATTTTTTAAGAAATTAAATTTTTTTTAATTGGATATGTTTTTTAGCGGAAAGTAAAAAAATATATATATTTTTTTGTTTATAGCGCAAAAAATATAAAATGCAGAGGTGATCAGACACCACCAAAAGAAAGCTCTATGTTTGGGAAAAAAATGCCATACATTTTATTTGGGTGCAGCGTCGCACAACCGCACAATTGTCAGTTAAAATAACGCAGTGCCGTGTCGCAAAAAGTGGCCTGGTCATGAAGGGGGATAAATCTTCCAGAGGCCAGGTGGTTAAAGCAGATCTCTTTTACATGTACAGTACATCCATAAAATCTTGATAGCATTTTTATTTACAAGGAAATATAATCGTAAAATAAAACGACCCAGCCACGTGACCAGCTGATGTATTTCAGACTGGGAAAAAATGTTCCCTTTAAAGGGGTTGTAAAGGTTCGTTTTTTATTTTCTAAATAGGTTCCTTTAAGCTAGTGCATTGTTGGTTCACTTATCTTTTCCTTCCATTTCCCGTCTTAGGCCCGGATTCTCAGAGGACTTACGACGGCGCAGCGCCATGTACGCCGTCGCAAGTCCTAATCCGAGCCGTCGTATCTATGCGCCTGATGCTTAGAATCACTTACGCATAGATATCCATTAGATTCGACAGGCGTAAGTCTCTTACGCCGTCGGATCGTAACTGCAATTTTCCGCTGGCCGCTAGGGGCGTGTAAGCTGATTTACGCTTCGAAATATGTAAATTAGCTACATACGCGAATTCCCGAACGTACGCGCGGCCGACGCAGTAAACTTACGCCGTTTACATTAGGCTTTTCCCGGCGTAATGTTGCCCCTGCTATATGGTGGCATAAGTGCGGCGCATCAATGTTAAGTATGGCCGTCGTTCCCGCGTCGAAATTTGAAAAAGTTACGTCGTTTGCGTAAGTCGTCCGTGAATGGGGCTAGACGTCATTTACGTTCACGTCGAAACCAATGACGTCCTTGCGGCGTACTTTGGAGCAATGCACACTGGGAAATTCCACGGACGGCGCATGCACCGTTCGGGAAAAACGTCAATCACGTCGGGTCGCAGTAGATTTACATAAAACACGCCCCACTGATCCAAATTTGAATTAGGCGGGCTTACGCCGGCCGATTTACGCTACGACGCCGCAACTTACGGAGCAAGTGCTTTGAGAATACTGCACTTGCCCATCTAAGTTGCGGAGGCGTAACGTAAATCGGATACGTTACGCCGCCGCAAGGATACGCAAATGTACCTGAATCTAGCCCTAAATGTTTTTTTTCTTTGTCTGAATTTCTCACTTCCTGTATCTCCTCAGTAAACTTGTCCCCATTATCCATGGGGGTTAGTCAGCCAGAACAGCTTACTGAGGAGGAACAGGAAGTGAGAAATTCAGAAGTGAAAACAAAGAAAAAAAACATTTAGAAGGGAAATGGAAGGAAAGGGTAAAGTGAACCAACAATGTACTAGTTTAAAGGAACCTATTTAGAAAATAAAAAAACAAACCTTTACAACCCCTTTAATACCAATACCTCCATATTCATTGAGCCAAGCTGGACATTATTATCTGTCTATGGAAGATGGTATGTTGGGAACTCCAAAAAAGTCTCCCCAGCATTTTGTTGCAGTTTACTCACCATACTTCACACGTGGGGAGTAACAAGCAAATTCTTGACGATCATCCTTCTTTGTGAACAGGGTCCTCCTTAATGTGGGACAAGGACCTGCGAGACAATGAGGATGTCAGATCCTGTACAAATACATATATTTCCCATGTTTTCTTTAATATGTTTATTTCCTATGATTGTCAGCTCTGTGGCCCCGTACACACTACCGAGTTTCTCCGTAGAATTCAGCCAGAAACTCGATCGGAGCCGTATTCTGCCGGGAAACCCGGCCGTGTGTACACTTTTGGCCGAGGAAACCGACGAGGATCTCGTCGGGCCAAATAGAGAACATGTTCTCTATTTCCTCGTTAGTCAAACTTGGCTCGCCGAGATCCTCGGCGGCTTCACAAGGAACTCGACGAGCAAAACGATGTGTTTTGCTCGTCGAGTTTCTCGGCCGTGTGTACGGGGCCTATCTCATTGCCATGATTCTGTATATTCCTGAAACACCTCAATCAGGACAATACCGCATGATGGCCACTAGCTGGAGCTGACAATCATAGGAAACATATTCCATACAGTACAGTGATTAGTGAGAGCTGGTTCTCCAAATTTTCCAAAAACAAAATCCATTCTCGTAAATTACGAGCGTGTGTAGACAATTCCGACGCACAAAACTTTACGCATGCTCTGAATCAAGTATGAGACGGAAGAGATCGGTCTGGTAAAACTAGCGTTCGTAATGGAGACAGCACATTCGTCACGCTGCAATTTTTTTTAAATCTGTTAATGCAGTTTAAAAGCACGAGGCTGTAAATCGCGAATCGTCTCTCACAAAACTTCTACTAACACGAGATTAGCAGAAGGAGCCCAAAGGGTGGCGCACTTGGTATTAAAATTTCCCTTTATAGTGAGTTGTACGTGTTGTATGTGACTGCTTTCTATCTTCCATTTTCTGAAATTCGAAATTCATATAGAATGAACTCAAATTCGAATAGAAAAATATTAGAAGAGTAGAATAATAATATATATATAGGCTTAGCTGGATAATCAGTCAGTGTCAGTTCAGTGAGGGAGTAGGACGCTTCCCGACGAGTCTGCTCTCTCCAGGGACCAGACAGATAGCCAGCTAGACACCGCAGGCAGGCAGGCTCCTACAATCTTTGCTGCATGAATCAACTTGCAGGCCATAGGACCGGCTCCTTCCTTCCCTTCGTGGGCCCCTCTCTTCAGGTAAGACCCTGTCTTTCAGGGCCATCTTTCCACCCCCAGGAATCGCTAGTGACCGTCCTTTTCAGGACAGCCACTCCAGCGATCCAAATTGCGGCTGTTTACCTTCTCTTAGAGCCGCATGCACCCCAATCAGTCACCCATAATCACCCCGGCCACCCGCCGCGCATAGCAGCGCTTTTTTCTGGCGATCTGCGGCTCTTTCCCGCATCCGCGCCAGACCAGGCCTTATTCGCGGCCGCCGCAATTAGGAAAGACTGCGGCTTCAGCCGCGGCCTAGCGGTGCGCCGCAAAAAGGAGCACTGACAGCCTGGAAATTTTCCTGGAATTGTCAGGGATCATCCCCCTATCCCTGGAGGATCCCATCCTCCCCTGGATTAACAACCAGCTCATACCCACCAAGCCAAACAGCCCCCAAACCTGAGGCCTGTGGCCCGGTCGGCGGCCATCTTGGTACTCCTCAGCTACAGTGACACCCTTCTTCCCCCCCCATTCCAAACAGTACTTGATCCAGGGTTTCGTCCGATCGCCTTTCAGGGATCAGGAAGGAATTTTTTTCCCTGCGGCAGCAAATTGGCTTAGCACTGCCAGGGTTTTTTTGCCTTCCTCTGGACCAAGGCCAAGCGAGAGGATTCAGCGAATCTTCCCTCTATTGCAATTAATCCCCCCCCCCCCCCCCCCGGTGACTGGCAACAATGGTTAAACTGCGATACTCTGCAGAAACGATTTGGGGTCTGAGACAATTCGCAACAGTATTACCAGCCGTCACCAAAAAGGCCTTAAAAATAGACAAACTTTTGTGATTCGATCAACTATCGACCATCAAAAATTTCAACCATTTAACCCAGCTCAAGCACATATCATGTGCTTTGATCAACACAAGATCGGCAGTAAAACACCGATCAGAAATCCACGATTTCTTACTACAAAACGATCTAGACTGCCTCTTTATTACAGAAAGCTGGCTCTCAGACGACTGCAACACCATTTTTGGAGAATTGGTGCCAGAAAATTATCGAATTATAACGGAAAACAGAATAGGGCAAAGAGGAGGAGGCCTGGCGGTGATCCATAAGTTTCATATTGCAATCACTAAGCCGGTCCTTCAAAATCCTCTTCCATTTATGGAAACCCTTACTCTTCAACTTCAAACTAACCCCCAGGAGACTGTTCACATTCTCCTCTGCTATAGGCCACCTGGGCCAAAATCGCAGCTTCTACCATCATTAACAGAGTTCATATCCACTTATACCCTTAACAGCAAACATCTTTTGCTGCTCGGGAAAATCAATCTGTGGGCCAACTCCGCACAGGATCCCATTGCGGATGCCTGCATCGATCACCTGGAAGGATTAGGACTACAGCAACTTATATGCGGACCCACGCATGCTTCAGGTCACACACTCGACCTAATTTTCAGACAAAATCTGAAAATAAACATTTTGGGAAATGAACCTTTGCCATGGACAGACCACCATGCAATTAGTTTCATAATTTCCAAAATTCCACCAGTTATAAAAGCACCCAAGCCGGTGACAATACACTGGGCTAGATCTCAGAAGAAGCTCCATTCGGAACTCTTCAAATCTACCTTGGGAAACCGAATCGAAACTATTCATCCTCAGTTAACAGCCTCAGATACACTGGATGCCATAAATGCAGCTCTGCTACAATCAGCCGACTTAGTAGCACCGAAACGCAAAGTCCGCATCCGGAAAAAAAAAGTCTGGCTGGTTCAACAACCAGCTGTCCCTACTGAAGCAAGAGCGCAGAAGGGCGGAAGCCGCCTGGAAAAGAAGCCCTTCAGAAGATCACCTCATCATCTACAAGGCAATAACAACACAATATCATAAAGAAATCTTCAAAGCCAAGAAACATCATTTTTCTATGACGATTAACAGCGCCATGAACCGCCCCCGAGAACTCTTCAAGATGGTCACCCAGACCATGAATCCGGGATGTCTTGAAGTCCCCAATTCAGACACCCAAGAGTTCTGTAATGAACTATCGGATTTCTTCATCGACAAAATCGAAAGAATCCGGGTAAGTATTCTGCAAAATAATACCCCCCTCAGCCCCCTCTTCAATCAACCACAAAACACCAACAGAAACCTTCTACAATCAACTAAGTTCACTCTGGAACCCATCTCCATCGATACCACCAAAAATATCATTGGTGCGTTGCGGAACAGCACATCGCCCAATGATATCATTCCCACCAAGCTGCTGAAGGATTGTGCCGACATTCTGGCGCCTCCCATCACACAGCTTATAAATCAGTCATTTAAGGAAGGCACAGTGCCATCCCTGCTGAAAGAGGGCACAATCCAGCCCATCTTGAAAAAACCTAACTTGGATCCCGAGGACCCAACTCACCGCCGCCCCATAACAGGCCTAAATGTTCTCTCCAAGATAATGGAGAAAGTAGTGGTACAACAGCTGCAACAGCATCTGGATACCCACAATCTACTCGATCCATTTCAATCAGGTTTCCGTCCCGGACACGGGACAGAAACGGCCTTACTCAAAATATGGGACGATGCCCTCGAGGCCGCAGACGAGGGAGAATCCTGTCTCCTGGTTCTGCTGGACCTAAGCGCAGCCTTTGACACAGTAGACCACAAAATGTTACTGATGCGACTGGCCGAGGTAGCCAGAATCGCAGAAGGTGATTTACCATGGTTTTCCTCCTTTCTTGAAAACCGATCACAAACAGTGAAACTGGGATCTTTCACGTCGGAAAAACGCACGGTGCCATGTGGAGTCCCCCAAGGATCCCCCCTGTCACCGGTACTGTTCAACATCTATCTTCGCCCTCTCTTTGATATTATCAGTAGCCAAGAACTACTTTATCACTCTTATGCAGACGATACGCAATTGTATTTTCGCATCTGCAACAAAAAGGATCATCATCTCAGTTTAGAGAAATGTCTCTCTTCGATAGAAAACTGGATGACTAAGAGTTATCTTAAACTCAACAGTTCAAAAACAGAACTTCTTATGTTTCACGCCAGCCGAAAGAGTCAACTGGCAACAACCTGGACACCCCCACCCATTCTGGGCCAAATCATCACCCCTAGCTCCAAAGTCAAAAGTCTAGGAGTCATTTTTGACACCTTCATGACAATGGACGCACAAATAGGGTCAGTAGTCAGCGGAGCGCACCATCTGTTGCGCCTACTACGCAGACTTATTCCATTTATCCCCAAAGAAGACGTAGCAGTCGTGGTGGGAACAATCGTGAATTCCAGACTGGACTATGCAAATGCCCTTTACCTCGGGCTCCCAAAGTACCAAATCTCCCGTCTGCAAGTCGTTCAGAATACGGCCGCCAGACTGGTGACTGGGAAAAGGACATGGGAATCAATCTCACCTTCGCTGAGAACCCTTCACTGGTTGCCAGTAAAAGACAGAATTGTATTTAAAGCACTCTGCCTGACACATAAGTGCATCCATGGGAAGGCTCCGCAATATCTTTGCGACAAGATAGAACCTCACAATTCGAATCGCGTTCTGCGATCCACTGACCAAAATCTGGTCAAGGTGCCAAAAACCAAATACAAGTCCAAAGGAGAAAGAAGGTTTGCTTTTCAGGGTCCTAGACTATGGAACGCTTTACCAACCAGCATTCGGTTGGAGGAAAACCACCTGACTTTCAGAAGACAGATCAAAACTCTGCTCTTTTGATGTCATGAGACACGAAACATCAAGCGCCCAGAGGCGATTCAGTTCGCATGTGCCGCGCTATATAAGTTTTTCATTCATTTATATATATATATATATATATATATATATATATATATATATATATATATATATATATATATTTTATTCTAATAGAAAAATCTGAAAATGGAAGATAGATAGAAGATAGATAGAAGAAGCCAGGTCATATTCTATTGTATTTGATTACATTCTATTAAATTCCATTCTGTTCTTTACTATTCTTTTGATTTTCATTCTATTATTTTATTATTTTATATTCTATTTTATTGTATTCTTTTTTAGAAATCGATTTATATTTTTTAGATTTTGATTAAAATTTGCTTTCAATTTTCATTCGAATTTGTTTTCGAATAGAATTGTTTTCGAATCCGATTGAAATATTATCGAATCCGGTCAAAATATTTTCGAATCCGACCGAATTTTTCTAAATTCGGTCGAAAACGAACGATTTCCGAAAACAAATTTAACACATGTAATGAATCTAACTTAAGGGAATTAATTAAATAACGAATTAAAACTAAACACATTTTTCCCTTTTGCACATGCATATCTAATAGTGTGTATGGGGTCTTAGTTTAGTGAAAATTCACTTTGCAACGTGAACATGCTCCACTTCTTTAGTAAATCAAACCCTCTGTTACTGAATAATTTGCACGCAGGTGAAATGCCACAAATCTTGTCTTACCTTCTGCACACTGACACACATCTTCTGAGCACAGCTTTGAAATGAAGGTGGTCCTGGAGGGGGCGCTGTAGAACACTCTGCATTGGATGCCTACCAGATAAAAGATCATCGAATGGTTATTCTACAGCACTTACTTCGGGAGATGATATGTTGTGTATTTTGGCAAGTATCGTTGGACCAGAAGTATAAGGCAGTAACTAGCAACTGTACATGACTGCAAATTGTACATGGACCTTGAGTATTTTCAATGGAGGAAGAGGTGCCTTAGTACCCTAAGATAGACACCCCTTGCCCCCATGCCACTACCAAACATTATCACACCTTCAGTAGTCTAATGCCATGCACACACGATCAGAATTTCCGTCAAGAAAAGTTCGATGTGAGCTTTTGGTCGGAAATTCTGACCGTGTGTAGGCCCCATCAGACTTTTTTGGAATTTCCCACAGCAAAAATGTGAGAGCTGGTTCTCAAATTTTCAGACGGGAAAAGTTCTTGTCAGAAATTCCGATCGTCTGTATGCAATTCCGACGTGCAAAAAAACACGCATGCTCAGAATCAATCCTACGCATGCTCGGAATCATTGAACTTAATTTTCTCGGCTCGTTGTAGTGTTGTACGTCAGCGCGTTCTTGACGGTCAGAATTTTGTGTGACCGTGTGTATGCAACTCAAGTTTGAGCCAAAATGAAAAAAGTCCAGGGTTTCTTGTCGGAATTTCCGATCGTGTGTACGCGGCATAGCTCCAGACAAAAACTTTTCATTCGATTTAGATAGAGTAAGGAAGGGATAAAGTGAAATCCAGGCTGAAGAAAGTTACCTTGGCAGTGGGTCTTCCTTTGTATAGCAAGGGTTAATTCCTCATTTTGTGGACTGGAATAACTCCAGGCTCTCTCAGGCTTCCTCTGCATTATATGACTGGACCCTCAAAGCAGCTTCTCTTCGCTGCCCAACCGGTCACGCCTCTCTGACATCATCACATTCAATGCAAGGCCAGGTTGTCCGCATTGTACATTAGAATGGCCCACATTCCAAGAGTGCCGGAGAGGTGAGGAGATCACTGGGTGCCAAGAGTGTGAGGAACAACAAGTAATTCACCTTGTTTATCATACCCCAGACCAGCCATTCTCAACCAGGGTTCCGTGGTACATTAGGGTTCCTTCAGGGTTGGCCAGGGGTTCCTTGAGCTGTGGCTAACTTTCCCTACATCTGATGGTGCCTGCATTGTTCCAGGTCCAATGCCACTTGGCAGAGCCAGTGACATGACTGTGAGGGAGTCATTCTTGTAACCCCTCTAAGGGGAGCATTCACTTACCACCACCAAAAAATTTAACATTTTCCCAATGTCCCTAATGGAATAATCTTACCAAAGGTTCCCTGAGGTCTGAACAATATTTCAAGGGTTCCTCTGAAGTAAAAACTGGTCAAAAAGAAAAAAAAAGAGAGAAAAGAAAACAAAGTCCTTTAAGTGCACTGTGTATGGGTGCCGGACACAGTGCGCTATGGGCAGCTTGAAGTCTATGAAATCACGTAATTGCAGATAAGACGTCTCATTTGCCTAGTTTTGGGAGTCATTTTGGCGCAAAGCAATGCGCCGCAACACTCCCATCTTATGGCATTCTCCTGTTGTGTTATTTTTTATTGCCACCGCCATAAGACATGGGCTATATACACCCTTTATCTATAATGCTGGGCTATATACACCCTATATTTGTAATGATGGGCTATATACACCCTATCTGTAATGCTGGGCTGTATACACCCTATATCTGTAATGCTTGGCTGTATACACCCTATGGGGCAGATCCTCGCACAATTGCATGGGCGCAGCGTATGTGAGATACGCTACGCCGCTGTAACTTACTTTTTAAATCTTTGAATCCACAAAGAATTCGCGCCGTAAGTTACGGCGGCATAGTGTATCTCTCGCGGCGTAACGGCGCGTAATTCAAATCGGCGAGTAGGGGGCGTGTTTCATTTAAATGAAGCGCGTCCCCGCGCCGAACTAACTGCGCATGCGCCGTCCCTAAATTTCCCGCCGTGCATTGTGCTAAATGACGTCGCAAGGACGTCATTGTTTTGACGTGGGCGTAAACTACGTCCAGCCCCATTCAAGGACGACTTGCGCAAACAAAATAAAATATTTTCAAATTCGACGCGGGAACGACGGCCATACTTAACATTGCGTACGCCACCAAATAGCAGCTTTAACTATACGCCGAAAAAGGCCGAACGGAAACGACGTGAAAGAATGCGACGGCCGCTCGTACGTTCGTGGATCGTCGGAAATAGCTAATTTGCATACTCGACGCGGAATACGACGGGAACGCCACCCAGCGGACGCCGAAGAATTGCATCTAAGATCCGAAGGCGTACGAAGACATACGCCTGTCGGATCTAACCCAGATGCCGTCGTATCTCTTGTTTTGAGGATTCAAAACAGAGATACGACGCGGGAAATTTGAAAGTACGCCGGCGTATCACTAGATCACTAGTACTCTCTTTGTGGATCTGCCCCTATATCTGTAATGCTGGGCTATACACACCCTTTATCATTTCACTCTAATCAGGCACCGCTGTTATGCAGATGGCCAGCGCTCAACAGGGGGCCGGACATCTGAATATGCAATGCATGAAGCTATGTATTGTTGATTGATGGGTGCAGGAGAGAGAGGGCGGCGCTCCTGCGCCCACTATGGGCGCACCGCCACTGGCATTCACCTGATGTCTATAGTGTTTAGGTACCGGTAAAAAGATCAAACGTGTTACCTGGCTCGTAAAAGTCATACAAGACGGCAGAGGCGGGCTGCAGGGGGGACACCTTCACTGTCTGAAACGCCTCAAATGTCACAAGTTCCCGTTCGCTGGTGACCTTTAACAAGGAGGCGGGAGAAATGAATGTCCATTATAATTCAAGGTACCTCGAGATAAAAAAATATCAATGTCAATGTCTGTGCAGCTCATAACAGCCAATCAGGTTAATCTTTTATACCTGATCTGAATACAAAAAAGGGAGAAGATGGTGGCTCAATCGGGACAGTTCTTATTTTTCAACTTATTAAAAAAACTATCCTGAGAAAATAGGCCGCGATTACTGACCTCACCTCATTGAGCCAAAAACGTTCCTACAAACAATTGCACAGGTTGAATGAGAGAAAATCAAGCCTTCTATGGCCACCTTTAGCCCTGATACAAGCAGTGGGCTTGCTCTTTGGAGTAGTATTTCAAATTCCCAGGTACCATCCTAAGTATAACCCACATATGATGCTGAGCCTCTACTATTAAAATAACTGAAAGTGGCTAACACAAAAAAAAAAAAATGATCCTGTTCCTTTAAGGCATGATCTATAGCACAGTGCATGTGTAATTTGTCCCTTTGTATATTGTAAAATACCTGGTTGATCCTGCCTGTTCCAGTCATGGCTGCTGAGTCATGATTACCGTGGTCGGTTTACGTACCTCCTTCATCCCGCTTTCCGCTCTCCCCCCTCCCTCCCGTCCTGTCAGTGTGAGAGACGATCTCCTCCCCACCCCTCTCGCCACTATTCCACTGCAATAGGCAGCAAAAATACTTGTATCCCCCTGTATGTGTGTTTTTTAAACTGATACCATGATACCGTGATCAGTTTAAGTGCAAAGAAAGAAGAATGGCTCTATCTCAATGGCTGCAGCTTCTAATGCACTAGTGCAGTGAAATTAGCGTGAACAATTTCAGTACATTAGAAGAGCCTGTACAACTGTGTACAGCTGAAGGGAAGGCAACAGTTCAACTTTGAGGGCTCTTTCACACGGAGCGGACCGTTTCTGGGTCCGCTCCGTGTGTCCGCCAAAGCTCAGCGGGGATCCCCGCTGAGCTGTCGGCGGATAGGACGGTCCCCGCACACAGTGCAGAGACCGCCCTGTCTCTGCTCTCCCCTATGGGGGATCGGATGCAGACGGACCGTCTGTCTGTCTGCATCCGATCCGTTCCGCCGAACGGAAGAAAAATAGGGTTTCTTCCGTTCGCAAAAGCGGATCCCGACGGACGCGGACGCTAGCGCATGCTCCATCCGCTAACAGACGCGATCCCATAGGGATTCATTACAAGTCCGTTAACGGACTTGTAATGAACGGACGAACGGTCCGCTAGTGTGAAAGGACCCTAATAGTTTTCCCTGCCATACTAACCTTATCAAAGTACATGAGAAGTCTTCCCCCATAGATCTCATAATGGCTGATGTATCTCTCCGCTCCTTCCTTCAGCTGTGGGCAAAGAACAGAGGCGATTCAGTTTGCATGTGTTGCGCTATATACGTTTTTCACTCACTCACTCTCAGGGGCAGATCCAGGTAGATCGGCGCATTCCTCCGTCCGGCGTAGCATATCTATAATACGCTACGCCGCCGTAACTTACATTTTTTTTTTTGGTATCCTGAAAGGATTTCCGTCGTAAGTTACAGTAGCGTAGCATAACTTAGGCGGCGTAAGGGCGCGGAATTCAAATGTATGTGATGGGGGCATGTTTTATGTAAATACGTCTTGACCCGACGTAAATGACGTTTTTTTTAACTGCGCATGCGCCGTCCGTGGGGGTATTCCAGTGCGCATGCTCGAAATTAAACCGGAACAAGCCAAAGCTTACGACGGTGACGTCATTCTACGCAAATGCCTATTCGCGAACGACTTACGCAAACGACGTAAAAAATTCAAAATTGGATGCGGGAACGACAGCCATACTTAACATTGAGTACGCCTCATTATAGCAGGGGTAAATACGCCGGAAAAAGACAAACGCAAACGACTTAAAAAAAAACGTTGGATTGGATTGGATTGGAATAAATACTTATAGAGCGCCGAATGCGAGTTGTGAAACTCGCGTCTAAGCGCTTACCAACAAGCTGGGGGTATCCAGTTCCCAAGAGCAAAAAGAAGAAGCTAGGACATCTAAGTAAAAGTGGGGGGGGGTGTCAGGGCACAAAAAGCCTATCCCTACTCCCTGACCATGGACCGCAGCCTGGGATTAAGGCAGCGTCCTGCTAAAGGCTTGGAAGGCCAAGTCTCTATCTGTAGGCTTGTGAAAAAAGAAGTGTTTTCAAGCCCTTACGGAAGGCCATCAAGGAGGAGGATGCTCGGAGCCGATGAGGGAGCTGGTTCCAAAGAGAGTTCCCCAGTGTTTGGAGCCGGCGGCCACCTTTTGAAGCTGATCGACTAGATTTAATAATTGCTAACAGGGCGTCAGTCGAGCGAAGCTCTCTGGGTGGACAGTAGTGTTGTGTCATATTCGATAAGTACATCGGACCTAGTTGCCAATAGGCCCGAAACACCAGACAGAGTGCCTTGAACTCAACCCGTTTTGCTATCGGGAGCCAGTGTAGATTCTTAAGCACCGGGGAGATGTGATTCCGCCTTGGGCAGTTTGTGACTAGTCTTGCAGCATGATTCTGTGTAATCTGCAATCGTTTTACGTTCCCACGTACGTTCGTGGATCGCCGTATCTAGCTAATTTGCATACTCGATGCGGAATTGACGGAAACGCCACCTAGCGGCCGGCGGAAAAATGCACCTACGATCCGACGGCGTACTAAGACGTATGCCTGTCGGATCAAGCCCAGATGCAGTCGTATCTTGTTTTGTAGATACAAAACAAAGATACGACGCAGGAAATTTGAAATTACGCGGCGTATCAATAGATACGCCGGCGTAATTCTTCTGTGGATCTGGCCCAGAGTGTGTGTGATCGGCATATATGAATACTTGGGGCCAAATGAAACAAAGTCAGATACATGGAGAGACAAGGCATGACACAGGTAATAATACATAATGGGGTGCACACTAGGCCCAATCCATAGGGAAGGCAGTGAAAGTGTCATTTGTCCATTCCAACTCCTTCCCATGTCTGCCAACAGGGCTACTGGCACCTCTGTATTGATTCCACAATGCGCTCAGCAGTATGCAACCAAACTCACATCATCTGTTTGGATTTACTTTATATATACAGTATTGCAGTGATAGGCCTCCTTCCTTATCACCCCCAAATTTACATTTCAACAAACAATAGTTTACAGTATAAAATGTTATAGGAGCTATTTTCTTGCAGCTTCTATTCATTTTTAGACAGCAGTGGTATGCTACAGGGTGGCAACGGATGTGCTGGAGATATCAAATTGGTGGTGGATGGAATGTCAAATCCGTGGTGTGATGGTACAGGATACTAAAGGATGTGCAGGGAATACCAGAACAGTGGTGTGATGGTGCAGCAGATACAAAATAGTAGTATACTAAAGGATGTGCTGGGTTACCAAATTGGCAGTGTTATGCTACAGGATGCCAAAGAATGTGCAGGAGATATCAAATTGGAAGTGGAGTGAAAACTAAACTGTAGACATGTGCAATTCGCTTAGTTCTTCGAATTCGTTTAACAAATTTTGACAAATGCATTAATTCCGAAATTTCCGAAATTACGAATTTTGGACATTTTGGAATTCGGAAATGTGAATATTCGACATTCCGGAAATTCGAAACTTTCTAAATTGGAAAATCAGAAATTTGAAAATCCGAAATTCGGAAATTAAAAATTTTCGAAATTCAGAATTTGAACATTTTTAAATTCCATTTTCGAATTTTCAAATTCTAAATTTTCGAAAATCAGAATTTTCGAATTTCTGATTTTCGAATTTCATAATTTCCGAATCCCCCAAATTCCGAATATTCGAAAAAAGCTGAAAAAACGAATGAAACGAAAACGATAATGAACAAATATTTTGGCAGTGCACATGTCTCCTAAACTGGTGCTGTGATGTTACAGGGGATATCAAATCAGCCGTGTGATGGTACAGGATACTAAAGGATGTGCATGAAATACCTGAACAATGGTGTGATGGAGCAGGGTATATTAAATCAGCAATGTGATGGCACAGGATAGTAAAGGATGTGCCGAGGATATAAAATTGATGCTGTTATGGTATAGGATACCAAAGGATGTGCCGAGGATATAAAATTGATGCTGTTATGGTATAGGATACCAAAGGATGTGCAGGGGATATCAAATCAGTGATGTGATGGTGTAAGGCAGGGGTGCCCAACCTTTTGAAGAGCGAGGGCCACTTAAGCGACTTAATAACCAGTCGTGAGCCACAATGAGCGGAGCGGGCAGATGTCTGGTCCGTGTCCGCTCTGCATATGCAGAGCGGACACGAACACAGCCTACTCTACTGAATGGACCCTCTTATACGATCTGCCCAGATGGAAGGGGGTGGATCCCCTTTATTTTAATTTTTTTTTTGTGAATTGGAGGTAGGCGGGTGTAAACGGACACAAGTCTGTCTACATCTGCCGTCCATAGAAGAGAATGAAAGGTCCTATTGGGTTGAAACGATCGCATGAAAGGGCCTTAAGGCTGTTGCTGTCTCAGGCAGAGTGCATTAGGTATCGCTCAGCCTGTGACAGGAGCCATTGCTATACAGGAAGCATTGGCTTATGCTGCTCTGCTCCACAGTTGCTTGCTTCCTCTACCGCCAGCTTCATTCACAACACCGATGCTCTAGGATGGCGGGTCGGCAACCCACGATCTTGGCTTGCCAACCTGCCATCCCAGAGCAGGAGGTCAAGGGCCACATCAAAGGGCTCCGCGGGCCACATGTGGCCCCCGGGCCACTGGTTGGCACCCCTGGTGTAAGGGATACCAAATCGGTAATGTGATGGTACAGGATACCAAAGGATGTGCAGGGAATACTAAATTGGTTGTCTCATGGGACAAGATATTAGAGAATGTCCATGGAATACCAAATTAGTGGTGTGATGGTGTGGGGGATATCAAATCGGCAGTGTGATGGTGTCGGATACCAATGGATGTGAAGGCATTGTAGAGATTGGCCACTGCACACACTTGTAGGGATATTAGACTGTCTGGTGCAATTCATGAAAAAGTATGTGATGAGAATCAGATAGAATGTGCACTCAACGGGACTTACAACAGAACGAATTTTCCAATATAATTGAATCAATGTCAACGCTTCAGCAGGACAGGGCCCAGCCTTTCTCAAGGAAATGCGGGGATATCAAATCAGCATTGTGATGGCGCAGGGTATACCAAATCGGTGGTGTGATGGTGCAGGATTTACCAAATCGGTGGTGTGATGGTGCAGGATATACCAAATCGGTGGTGTGATGGTGCAGGATATACCAAATCGGTGGTGTGATGGTGCAGGATATACCAAATCGGTGGTGTGATGGTGCAGGATATACCAAATCGGTGGTGTGATGGTGCAGGATATACCAAATCGGTGGTGTGATGGTGCAGGATATACCAAATCGGCGGTGTGGTGGTGCAGGAGATATACCAAATCGGTGGTGTGATGGTGCAGGATATACCAAATCTGCGGTGAGATGGTGCAGGATATACCAAATCTGCGGTGAGATGGTGCAGAATATACCAAATCGGTGGTGTGATGGTGCAGAGTATACCAAATCGGTGGTGTGATGGTGCAGGATATACCAAATCGGTGGTGTGATGGTGCAGGATATACCAAATCTGCGGTGAGATGATGCAGGATATACCAAATCGGTGGTGTGATGGTGCAGAGTATACCAAATCGGTGGTGTGATGGTGCAGGATATACCAAATCGGTGGTGTGATGGTGCAGGATATACCAAATCTGCGGTGAGATGATGCAGGATATACCAAATCGGTGGTGTGATGGTGCAGAGTATACCAAATCGGTGGTGTGATGGTGCAGGATATACCAAATCGGTGGTGTGATGGTGCAGAGTATACCAAATCGGTGGTGTGATGGTGCAGAGTATACCAAATCGGTGGTGTGATGGTGCAGGATACCAAAGGATGTGCAGGAAATACTACATTGGTGGTGTGATGGTGCAGGAGTTAGCAAATCATCTTCATGATTGCAAAGGGTCTGCACCAGTGGTAATCAACAGACTTCTGGTGAACACCTCTTCACAGTTGGAATGGCTGACGATGTGTTAAAGTAAACTTGTCATAATGGAAACAGTCCACAACTGGTGACCCCTCTTCCTTCCTGGATGTCATGCTTCACCCTCTTGCTTCTATACTTTGAGTTGCTGACCCTGAACGAGTATGAAAGTAAGGACTTCTTAATTCATTCTGACTTTACATATTTAGGGCCAGATTCACGTAGAATCGCGGTGGCGTAACGTATCGTAGTTACACCGCCGCAAGTTTTCATCGCAAGTGCCTGATTCACCAAGCACTTGCGTGAAAAATTACAAAAACTACGCCGGCGGCCTCTGGCGTAAGCCCGCCTAATTCAAAGGGGCGTGTGCCATTTAAATTAGGCGCGCTCCCTCGCCGGACCTACTGCGCATGCTCCGTTTTGAAATTCCCGCCGTGCTTCGCGCGAAGTGACGTCATTTTTTCGAACGGCGACGTGCGTAGCGTACTTACGCAAGAAAAATAAAATTGAAATTCGACGCAGGAACGACGGCCATACTTTAACATGGGCTGTGTAAAGTTAGGGCAGGTAAAACGACTACTAAATTTGCGACGGGAAACTAGACTAGCGACGACGTACCGAACGCGAAAAAACGTAGTGGATCGCCGTAAAACCTCATTTGCATACCCGACGCTGGAATACGACGCGAACTCCACCCAGCGGCGGCCGCGGTATTGCATCCTAAGATCCGACGGTGTAAGACAATTACACCTGTTGGATCTAAGGGCTATCTATGCGTAACTGATTCTATGAATCAGTCGCATAGATACTCTGAGAGATACGACGGAGTATCAGAGATACTACGACGTATCTCGGCTGTGAATCTGGCCCTTAATGCTTGTTCCAGATCACGGACAGAAAGGGGAAAGGG
Organism: Rana temporaria; assembly: GCF_905171775.1. Lineage (NCBI taxonomy): Eukaryota > Metazoa > Chordata > Amphibia > Anura > Ranidae > Rana > Rana temporaria. Next base: position 30,159,345 of record NC_053497.1, on the reverse strand, counting down.
CCAACATCACAGCCAGGCAAACTAAAAAGAGCTCAGCATTGGCAGCCTCCATGTCTTGTACAGTATCTCCAATGACAGAGTCTAATAATCGAATCTGTATAATCTGCGACAGAATCCGCTCTTCTACCTGATCACTGTTTTCCTAGGTGGACCGTTTACTGAAGTCATGGACCTCATCCGTTAAACCGGATATCTGCTGTATGGTTTATCCAAGCTGTACATAAAATGTGTTCCCTTTTCTATTATTTGAAGTGTATAATATAATCTCTGGATATGTAGCAATGACTTGTAATCATATATACAGTCCATTTTAGTTTTTTCTTTTAAAAAATCTGTTTTGTAAGGGCAAATCACAAAAGCCACAAAGATTGCTCTTGAGCAACTCATGGGGCCCTTGGGGTCACCAACTGAGGATAAAGTCTTCCTGTGGCTTGGTGGAGGGATCCACTTCGACATGTTCAATAGTCCTGGCTAGATTTGGTACCGCATACCTTGTTCAGATCCTGTATGCTGGGTTCAAAGCCACTTAGCATGGTGATGTCAACAATAGCCATTCCAGTGGCACGATCCTTGGCTTTTCTCCTGAAAAAGAGGAAACATATGATATAAGGAGAGAAACAGTGATGCGTTGAGGTTTGTGTTTATTTAAAACCCAACTCTAGACCAATTTTTTTTTTGGTCTATTTTTACTGGATAGATAGGATCAGCAGCTTGGATAACACTGTAGTGCACACCTGCTCTAATCAAGAGTGTTTAAGTAGACTGCTGAGTATTTAGCTTTTGCCCAACTATCAGGTATGTCTGTCCGTTTATGCCCAGCATGGCATTTCTGACTCCGGCTTCTGTTAAACTGCTGGATTACTAATGTGATGGATTGGAGTTCGATTGTACTCAGCTTGTCTGTGCTTATACTGAGCCTCCATCTGTTAACTTTCAGTCCGTGCTCTAGTTACCTATCTGAAACCTGGACTGTTAGGCCGCGTACACACGATCGGTCAAAACCGATGAGAATGGACCGAGGTTTCACAACTTGCTTTAAAATCGAACCGATGGACCAATGACCGATCGGGCCAAACCGATGGTTAGTACACAAAAGCATCGGTTGAAAACCTGCGCATGCTCAGAATCAAGTCGACGCATGCTTGGAAGCATTGAACTTCGTTTTTTTCAGCACGTTGTGTGTTTTACGTCACCGCGTTCTGAACCGATCGGTTTTTGGAACGATGGTGTGTATGCATATCAGGCCCTCAGGCCACTTCAGCGGTGGACCGATGAAAACGGTCCGTCGGACCATTCTCATCGGATGAACCGGTCGTGTGTACAGGGCCTTAGGGATCGGTTTGTCTGCACCTGATCATGCCTGCTGACTCTGTCGTTCTCTATTTGTGTGCTCTGAGGACCTGTTTGAAAAATTGTTCCCAAAACGGGGGAGTCCCTGGTTAACTAATCATCACCAGAGTGGGCGTTGGATGTAATATTAGATTTTACTACAAGGTTTTAGAAAGTTCCAAATGACCTTTTTGCAATATTTTTTCATAAGTATGTGCTTTCAGTTCATTAAATTCATTGCAGAACAAATTTTTATCATATCCAGCCAGCAGATGGAGCTCTGATTTCCCTTTCACATGTTTTGCAGTATTTCCTTACATTTCATTGTAAAAAGTGTAATGTTTAAAACACAAGCTGAAATGTACACATACACGCAAACACACACACACGCACAAACAAGTGCAGTGAGTCAGACCAATGAATCCTCTCCCTCCCCAGGTACAGCACTGTCAGAGGTTTTAATCAGCTTCTGATGTGCTGTCTCCCTAGATAACCTATAGTGCCCCAGGATCCCCTTGTCATGTATTCAAAGTTTTTTTTACTTGTAAAACAGAGACTGTATTTTTATTATACGTAGTGAAACAGCTATAAAACATTGGTATTAAAAATGCATACATTTCTAAATAAATAGAATAAAAAATACCCAAAACTGTTAGCCTAGGTTCACACTGACAGCAGGATTGAAATTGTGCGAGTTTAGCTGGACTATTCCATCCCATAAGTGTCATTGTCCTTACCACAACCCTACTGAGTAGACCACTTTCACTTGCTTCTCCTTGGGCTGGGAGACCTCTCTTCTTGCTCTGCTGCGCAGGTCATGCCAGTGAATGTTCTCCAGGGGTTCATCAGCCATCGTATCTTCTTCATAGTCATCTTCATAATTGTAATCCAATTGCTCTGAAAAAGGTTCGAAACAAAGAGGCAGGAGAAAGAGAGATGAAATTTAGGATCACCCTATGTTGTAGGTACTTGGCGTCTGCTGAATACTTCTACTGTGCTAGGCAGGCCTGCATTTTATGACTTGGGAATTGATAAATGGGCCTGTTATCAATATATATATGCGAATGAGAGGGAATATCTGGACAGCCGCACTCCGAAAATATTGCCTTTAATAATAAAACGGGATCACAAAATAAATGCCACAGCAGACAGGATACCATCTGACGCGTTTCACACTATTAGTTAGTGCTTAATCATTTAATATTTTCCTTCTACTTTACAATTATGTGCCACTTTGTGTATCATATAAAATCCCACTAAAATACATTTACGTTTTTGGTTGTAACGTGACAAAATGTGGAGAATTTCAAGGGGTATGAATACTTTAAGGCACTGTATATACCCATGAGTAATACGTTTAAAAGGCTAAAAATAAAACCTATGTAGCTCACGACCAAAGTTAAAAAAGCTATAAACAAGAAATGAAGGATCACTATCATCGTTTAAATCAGGGGTCTCAAACTCAAATTACCTGAGGGCCACAAGACAAGTTTTCATATGCCATGGGGGGCCGCATGCAAACTTTCAAACTTCAAAAACAACAGCACTGGTGTCAGCGAGCGCATTATTACCACCAGCACTGGTGTCAGCGAGCGCATTATTACCACCAGCACTGGTGTAAGTCAGGGTTTGACAAATTTGCTTGGAATCTAGGAGCCAGCTAAAAAAGTTAGGAGCCAGAAAACGCACCCCGTCCTGACGAGCTTGCGCGCAGAAGCGAACACATACGTGAGCAGCGCCCGCATATGTAAACGGTGTTCAAACCACACATGTGAGGTATCGCCGCGATCGGTAGAGTGAGAGCAATAATTCTAGCCCTAGACCTCCTCTGTAACTTAAAACATGCAACCTGTAGATTTTTTTAAACGTCGCCTATGAAGATTTTAAAGGGTAAAAAAGTTTGTCGGCATTCCACGAGCGGACGCAATTTTGAAGCGTGACATGTTGGGTATGAATTTACTCGGCTTAACATTATCTTTCATAATATTAAAAAAAAAGGGGATAACTTTACTGTTGTCTTATTTTTTAATTAAAAAAAGTGTAATTTTTTCCCAAAAAAGTGCGCTTGTAAGACCGCTGCGCAAATACGGCGTAACAGAAAGTATTGCAACGATCGCTATTTTATTCTCTAGGGTGTTAGGATAAAAAATATATATAATGTTTGGGGGTTCTAATTAGAGGGAAGAATATGGCAGTGAAAATAGTGTAAAATGACATTAGAATTGCTGTTTAACTTGTAATGCTTAACTTGTAATACCAACGGCCACCACCAGATGGCGCCAGCTCACATCTGGTGGTAATAACTTGTAATACCAACGGCTCACCACCAGATGGTGCCAGCTCAAAAAAAAAATTTTTTTTTTTTTTTTTTTAGCTCCCCTCACTTCCACCCTGCCTGCGGGCCATTTATAACTGGTCCGCGGGCCGCAAATGGCCCGCGGGCCGGTACTTTGAGACCACTGGTTTAAATGTTACAAAGAATATAACAGAATATGTAAAAAGGAAATCAAGGACACAAAAATATTGCAAAAGATAGTAGGACAAACCCCCCCAAAATTATTTAAATATATTATTAGTAAAAAGGTCAGGTCTGAGCATGTAGGCCCTTTACAAAATAATCTAGAGTGGGTGACTGGGGACAAAGAGAAGGCCAATTTATTAAATACTTTCTTCAGCTCTGTGTATACAAAGGAGCATGGGGGAGCTCAAGTCCATAATGGGGGGTGGTAGTGACACAGCCCCAAATGATCCACAATGGCTCAAGAGTAATATGGTCCAGAAATATTTAGACAGAATAAAGGTGGATAAAGCACCTGGACCAGATGGCATCCAACCACAGATCCCAAAAGAATTGAGCTCTGTCATTTCAAAGCCATTGTATCTAATTTTAAGGGACTCATTAATAACTGGAATGGTACCACTGGACTGGCGTTGGGCCAACGTGGTGCCTATATTTAAAAGGGGATCAAAGTCTTTACCAAGTAACTATAGACCTGTTAGTTTAACTTCTATAGTTGGGAAGATACTGGAGAGTTTATTAAAAGACCACATGGATGAGTTCTTGCTGGAAAAAAATATTTTAAGTGAAAGACAGCATGGATTCATGAAAGACAGAAGTTGTCAGACAAACCTGATTTCTTTTTATGAAGAGGTAAGTAAAACCTTGGACAGAGGGGGTGGTGGTGGATGTGGTATGCTTGGATTTTGCAAAAGTGTTCGAAACAGTTCCCCACTGTCCCACACATGGTTAATATGTAAGGTAAAGTCTACAGGATTGGATATATCAGTTTGTAAATGGATAGAAAACTGCCTAAAAGACAGAGGGCCAGATTCACAAAAGAGATACGACGGCGTATCTCCTGATACGCCGTCGTATCTCTGTGTTACGGCCGTCCTAACTATGCGACTGATTCATAGAATCAGTTACGCATAGCTAGCCCTAAGATCCGACAGGTGTAATTGAATTACACTGTCGGATCTTAAGGATGCAATTCTAGGCCGGCCGCTAGAATATGCAAATGACTAGTTACGGCGATTCCCGAACGTCCGCGCTGCTAGTCGATCTAACTTTGCGTTGTTTCCGTCAAGTTACGCCGCGTAAAATTTGGGCTGAGCCCTAGTTGTTCTACGCCATGTTAAGTATGGCCGTCGTTCCGCGTCGAAATTTAAAAAACCACGTCGTTTGCGTAAGTCATCCGTGAATGCCGCTGGACGCCATTTACGTTAACGTCTAAACAAATGACGTCCGTGCGACGTCATTTAGAGCAATGCACGTCGGGTAATTTACCCGACGGAGCATGCGCAGTACGTTCGGCGCGGGAACGCGCCTAATTTATTTGTTGCCCGCCCCATTTGAATTGGGCGGGCTTGCGCCGAGCGCATTTATGTTACACCGCCGCAAGTTTACAGGTAAGATTTTTGAGAATCAGGCACTTACGCTGTAAACCTGCAGCGGTGTAACGTAAATGGGATACGTTACGCCGCCGTGGAGTAACGTATTTCTATGTGAATCTGGCCCACAATTCAGAGAGTAGTGGTTAATGATTCTTACTCTGAATGGTCTAAGGTTATCAGTGGTGTACCCCAAGGTTCAGTGCTGGGACCCTTACTTTTTAATATCTTGGAATAAAAGTAACATAAAAGTAACATTTCTGTCTTTGCAGATGACACCAAGCTATGCAGTGGAAAAACGTCCCTACAGGATGTCGCCAATTTACAAGCCGAACGCAATGCTCTGTCTAATTGGGTGACTATGTGGTACATGAGATTTAATGTTGATAAATGTAAAGTTATGCACTGGGGGCTAAGAATATACATGCATCATACATACTAGGGGGAGTACAACTGGGGGGATCCATAGTGTAGAAGGATCTGGGGGTTCTGGTAGATTGTAGGCTTTAATAATAACATGCAATGCCAAGCTGTGGTTTCCAAAGCGAGCAAAGTCCCTTCTTGTATTAAGAGAGGTATGGACTCCAGAGAGAGATATAATTTTGCCCCTCGAATATGCAGTTCAGTTTTGGGCCCCAGTTCTCAAAAAGATATCGGGGAACTGGAGAAAGTGCAGAGAAGGTCAACCAAACTGATAAGAGTCATGGAGGAACTCAGCTATGAGGAAAGATTAGAGGAACTGAATGTATTCTCTCTTGAGAAGAGGAGGACAAATATATAAGTGGTCCATATAGTGAACTTGGTTGCCCCGTACACACGTGCAGAATTTCTGACGGGAAAAGTTCCCGTTGGAAATCTCGAGGGGAAAGCCGAGAACCTGCTCGGTTCAGTCTTTCCCCTCCACGCGGCCGGTTTTCCCGACAGGAAAACTGCGGTGGAGCTTTTGCCGGGAATCCCGACCATGTGTATGCTTCATCGCAGTTTTTCCCATAGGAAAACTGCAAAAAATCACCGGGTAAAAGTTTGCCGGTTTTCCCGGCGGGAAAAAAGGAAACTGGTTCTCTTTTTTTGTCTGGCGGTTTTTGGGCAGTTTTCCCGTTGGAAAAACTGCAAGGAGCATACACACGGCCAGGATTCCCGGCAAAAGCTCTCCTCACAGTTTTCCCGTGGGTAAAACTGATCGTGTGTACGAGGCAGATGTTGAATTATTCTCTTTAAGGTCATCACAGAGGACAAGGGGGCACTCTTTACGTCTAGAGGAAAAGAGATTTCATCTCCAAATAAGGAAAGGTTTCTTCACAGTAAGAGCTGTGAAAATGTGGAATAGACTCCCTCCAGAGGTGGTTCTGGCCAGCTCAGTAGATTGCTTTAAGAAAGGCCTGGATTCTTTCCTAAATGTACATAAAAAGGTAAATTTGATCTGGGGAAAATCCTATTGCCTCCCAGGGGATCAAGAAGACATTTTATTTCCTTGCTGTAGAAAATTGGATCATGCTTTGCTGGGTTTTTTTTTTGCCTTCCTCTGGATCAACTGTTGGTATAGGATTGTGTATATGGGATTGTATGATTTTTTTGGGGCGGGTTGTACAGTGACTGATCACTGTGATAGATAATCACTGGCTATCACAGCAATCAGGTGATCCGGAACCAGTCCTCTTGGTTCCCCATTGTTAATATGAGATCCGGTGCTGTCCATGACAGCTAGAGCTCTGTGCTGGGAGTGCGCTCACTACAAACACAGTATATATGCGGCCCCATAAATTAAGACCTACTTCCTTGAGGTTGCATATGTGCGTACCTTTGACTGGGAGGAGTTAAAGCGGATCTAATATTTTTTCATAGTACCTGGAAGCTGTATACATGCTGTATATCAAATATAAGAAAGACTGTGTGGAAACAACAATATTAATAGATTATATGGGCAGCCGGAGGTATAATGAATAAATGTACTACTTACCTACAGGATCATCTCCAAAAATCTCAACCTCCAGCCCAAGCTGCGAGCAGTCAGAGTCCTCCACTTGCATGATGTTATACCTCTTGAGGACCTGGAAGAGTATAGTAGGGGTAAGTGTCGGGGAAAAAAACAAAAAAATATAAACCAGAATTCTGTGAAATACGAAGTGTTGTTTTTAGGAGCTGGGGATCACAGTATAGACCAGTCTTTCTCAACTAGGGTTCCATAGAACCGTAGGGTTCCTCCACAGATTGTTAGGGTTTCTTGAGCAATGACCAACTTCTACCCCTCAGATTAGTAATCACTGACACCAACCATCTTTTTTTAGGAAGATATTCCAAAATACTCACAAGTGTAAGGAGCATTCCTGCCAGTGGCGGCTGGTGTTTTTTTCTTTTTGGCAGAGGGGGGCACTTGTTTGCCACCCTCCCAAAAAAAACACCCCACGCTGTCGGTTGGTCGGGTCGTCTGCACCCCCCCCCCCCCCGCACGGTCATCCAGCCCCGCACTTACTCCATCTAGGTCGCAGGTGGGCAGTGCTTCTACGGGCAACGGCTCCCATCCCATCTCCTCCTCCTCTGCATCACGGTGGCTTACGCTGTGCATCTCCTCCCTCCTCCTAGGCATCCAATAGGCCTTTCCTTTCAGCCAATCGGGTGAAGGGTCTCAGGACACGCTTTGGTAGACGCTATAACTTTTGCGCAAACCAATCAATACACGCTTATTGTGATTTTTTTTTTTAACAAAAATATGTAGAAGAATACGTATCGGCCTAAACTGAGGAAATTTTTTTTTTTTTATATATATATATTTTTACACAATTGTCAATTAAAGCGACGCAGTGCCGAATGACAAAAAGTGGCCTGGTCCTTTAGCAACAAAATGATCCGGGGCTTAAGTGGTTAAGAAGCGCAACCTTTTTCGTTTTTATTAGTTCTCTAGCTGTGCTGGGAACTCAGCCTGCTATCCTCCAATGAGCAGACTTGTCCTGACATGCTCCCCCTACACAGTTTTTCACTGTGAAGATGCGTGTGCTGCTGTTTCTTCTTCCCCAACTCTTATAGCTGAGAATTCGATTTTTTTATTTTTTATTTGAGATTGTGATTACTTATATAAAGGGGGAAAAAAAGTATGTGTATATATATATATATATATATATATATATATATATATATATATATATATATATATTTTTTTTTTTTTATATCTATACACCAATGTTTTGCCTTTCATTTCTATTTTAAACTGAATGGGTCATTTTACAAGGTGATCATTAAGGTTCACACTATTGCTCTCTATGGCGCCGGTTCACACATCTCCCGAGAGGCACTGGTGCAAATTGCAGAGGAGTCCTGTGCATTTTCTGGTCCATTTAAGGTCCGATTTCCGGCAAAAAAATCGGACTGAAATTTGACCTGAAACTGACTACAGGGACGCACCGGACCTAGGGTTGCCACCTGTCCGGGATTCACCCGGACAGTTCAGGTTTGGAATCATGTGTCCCGGTTTCAGAGCACCCCTTACATCAGAGTTCCCCTTTACACAAGAGGCCACAGTGTCCTCTCCGTACATCAGAGTCCTCAGTGTCCTCCCTTACATCAGTGTCCTCTCCGTACAGAGTTCTCAGTGTCCTCACTTACATCAGTGTCCTCTCCGTACATCAGAGTTCTCAGTGTCCTCCCTTACATCAGTGTCCTCTCCGTACATCAGAGTTCTCAGTGTCCTCCCTTACATCAGTGTCCTCTCCGTACATCAGTGTTCCCCCTTAAATCATGGTTCTCAGAGCTTCCCTTATGTTAGAGTCCCCAGAGTTCTCCCTTACATCAGAGTCCCGCTTTACAGTGTAAGGGAATTCTGAAAGTTCAGATGTAAAAGGTGAACTGTGTGGATTCAGATGTAAAAAATTGCTGTGTGCTGCTAAAGTGTTCAATTTTAACTTGAAGAAAATGTGGCAACCCTAGCCGAACTCCCGCTGTGAGCGGCTCCGTGCTGCGGTGTGAACCCAGCTTCACAATCAGTTGTACGTATTTTAACGTACCACAAAGAAGTATATGGGCCCTTTGGCACACACAAGTCAAACTTAATCTATAGTCAGAAATAATAGTACAATGAAACCTTGGATTACGAGCATATTCCGTTCCAGGAGAATGCTCGTAATCCAAAGTACTTGCATATCAAAGCGAGTTTCCCCATTGAAGTCAATGGCAACAAAAATTATTTGTTCCACATTGACTTCAATGACATGCAATACCGCATGCGGCCAGAGGCGGGAGGCGCCGGAGAGCCTTGGAAACGTCCGGAAAGGCCCGAGGACAGTTCGGCTGACCTCGGTAAAACCTCAAAAAGACACCGTTCACAAGCTTTTCCGAGGTTTGCTGAGGTCAGCCGAACTGTCCTCGGGCCGTTCGGCTCCGCCCCCTCCCCACCTCAGGCCAAATGCAGTACTGCAGACCCCATTAGCTTGAATTATGCTCGTGTTGCGAGACAACACTCGCAAACCGAGTCAGAATTATTTTTAAAAGGTTGCTCGTCTTTCAAAAAACTCATTGGCCCAGATTCAGGTAGCAATTGCGCCTGCGTAACCATAGTTACGCAGCGCAATTGCTGACTTGCGCCGGCCTAACGAGTGCTCCTGATTCAGAGAACTCGTTACGCCGACTGCAGCCTAAAATCTGCGTGGCATAAGGCTCTTATGCCACGCAGATTTTAGGCTGCATTCTAGCGATGACCGCTAGGGGGCGCTCCCATTGTGATCTGTGTATAGTATGCAAATTGCATACTAACAACGATTCACAACGTTGCGCGAGCCCTGCGTACGCAAATTACGTAGTTTGCGTACGTCGGGTTTCGCGTAAGGTTACACATCCTAATAGCAGGCGCAGCCAATGCTATAGGATACCCGGCGTTCCCGCGTCGCGACGTTCAAATTTTTTACGTCGTTTGCGTAAGTGAATCGTGAATGGCGCTGGACGCCATTCACGTTCACTTTGAAGCAAATGACATCCTTGCGACGTCATTTGCCGCAATGCACGTCGGGAAAGTTTCCCGACGGAGCATGCTCTGTACGCTCGGCGCGGGAGCGCGCCTAATTTAAATGATTCCCGCCCCCGGCGGGATCATATACATTGCGCGCGCTTACGCCGGGCAATTTTGCCGGCGCGCCCTCGCAATTTACGGAGCTACTGCTTTGCGGGGGCGTAGGGCAAAATCGTTGCCCTGTGCCTCCGCAAATAATGCGCAAGTCGTACCTGAATCCGGGCCATTAACTTAGTAACTTGTAAACCGAGGTTCCACTATATATATATATATATATATATATATATATATATATATATATATTTATATATATATATATTATTGCCATACTCACCGTTAGGATTCCTGTTCCTCTTCCAGATACCTTCACTGTAAATTTTTTCCCCATAGATCTCTGTGAAACAAAACAATTATTTAGAGTTTGGATTTTTTTAATAAATTACTTATAACCCCCCAAACATTATACATTTGTTTTTAGCAGAGACCCTAGGGAATAAAATGGGGATCGTTGTAATTTTTTATGTCACTTGGTATTTGCCTTGTGGTTTTGCTATTGCATTATTTTGGGATAAAAATAGCATTTAATAAAAAAAAAAAAAATTGTTACCCCAATTTTTTTGTATAATGTGAAAGATGATGTTACAAGTAGGAACAGCGATCTGTCTCCTTCCCCAGGCAGTCCCATCCCCTACAGTTAGAACACACAGTGAGGAAACACATTTAACCCCTTGATCGCCCCCTAGTGTTAACCCCTTCCCGGCCAGTGACATTTATACAGTAATCAGTGGCTATTGTTAGCTCAGATCGCTGTGTAAATGCGTGTTCCTACTCTCTTCTCTCTACAGCAAGCAACTAAGTCTTAGCATCAGCAGGCAGCCGCCACTCCGTTTTCGCACATAGTTTCAGATGGGCGCTGGTGAGGCTGCATTGATAGGTGCTGCTGAGGCTGAATTTGATGGGTGCTGGTGAGGCTGCATTGATGGGCACTGGTGAGGATGAATTTGATGGGCGCTGGTGAGGCTGAATGTGATGGGTGCTGGTGAGGCTGCATTGATAGGTGCTGCTGAGGCTGCATTTGATGGGCACTGGTGAGGCTGAATTCGATGGGCACTGTTGAGGCTGAATTTGATGGGTGCTGGTGAGGCTGAATTTATGGGTGCTGGTGATGCTGCATTTGATGGGTGCTTGGGTGAGGCTGCATTTGATGGGTGCTGGTGAGGCTGCGTTTGATGGGTGCTGGTGAGGTTGCATTGATGGGCACTGGTAGGCTTCTTTGATGGGCGCTGGTGAGGATGCATTTGATGGGCGCTGGTGAGGATGCATTTGATGGGCGCTGGTAGTCTGCATTGATGGGCGCTGGTGAGGCTGCATTTGATGGGCGCTGGTGAGGCTCCATTTGATGGACACTTCATTAAAAAGGTTGGGTATATATGGGCAGGGCAAAAGGGGTGGGGTCAGGGGTGGAGTTAAGGGGGTGGGCGGAAAAATGAGGTTTCACCTAGGGTGTCAAAAATCCTTGCACCAGCCCTGGTTACATACATCCGACTTTCATATGACTCAGACTTACAAATGAAGAGAGACACCAGGAAGTGAGATTCACTCCAGTTAGGCCCCTTTCACACTGGCTGTCTGATCAGCTCTGCCTGTCAGTTTTTCAGGCGGACCTGATCGGACCCTCCATTCACCTCTATGGAGCAGTAGATGTCAGTGGTGACATGTCCACTGACACCCGCTGCTATCTGATCTGATCCTGTCTGTGAAATCCAGATGGATGGTGACCCTATTTTCCATCCATCTGGTGGATTGGATCGGATGGGATTAAATGGTGACCCTATTTTCCATCCATCTGGTGGATTGGATCGGATGGGATTAGATGGTGACCCTATTTTCCATCCATCTGGCGGATTGGATGGGATTGGATTAAATGGTGACCCTATTTTCCATCCATCTGGCGGATTGGATGGGATTGGATTAAATGGTGACCCTATTTTCCATCCATCTGGCGGATCGGATGGGATTGGATGAAAACCGGGCAGGTGGTCCATTTTCATCCCATCTCCCCATAGAGGACAGTGGGGTTCTGACAGGTCCATCTCAGCACAGTGAGTGAGACGGACCTGTCATCCGCCTGCTCAGCAGGGATCAGCGGATCGCCCGTATGAAAGGACCCTTGTGCACACAATACGATTGTTGGCAGGAGTCTGTACAGACTGTTGTCCTAAAATCTGACCGTTGGTACGCTCCTTCTGACAATTGTTGTCGAACTTTCGGCCAACAAATGTTGGATGACAGGCTAGTAAATTTTCAGCGGACAACAGCCTGTTGTCCGATTTTTGTATTGTCAGTACACAAGCCCGTCACAGAAAAGTCAAAAGTACAAACTCGCATGCTCGGAATCAATGCTCAACAAACACGAAATTAGCAGAGGGGGGTCCAAAGGGTGGCGCTCAAGAGCTGAAATCCCTTGTAGTACGTCACTACGTTCGTGTTTGTGGCACGACAATTGTGTACCGTTAGTATGCTTAAAGTGGATGTCCGCCGGAAAAAAAAATATTGAAAGCCAGCAGCTACAAATACTGCAGCTGCTGACTTTTAATATCGGCACACTTACCTGTCCTGTAGTCCAGTGCCACCCGCAGCAGAGGACGAGCGATCGCTCGTCACTCTGCTGCCCCCTCGCCATCCTCTTTGAGGGAACCAGGAAGTGAAGCGGTCCGGCTTCACTGCCCGGTTCCCTACGGCGCATGCGCGAGTCGCGCTGCGCCGTGCTGACTGGTTCCTGCTGTGTTCTGGGATCCGTGTGTTTCCCATAACACAAAAGGGGGGGGTGTGCAGGATCTGACGTCATGCCCGCAGTCTACCTGCAGACTATGTGGACGGGAGTGGGTGAAAATACCTGTCTTTAGGGCCCCCCCCTTTTTTTTATTTTATTTTATTTTTAATAAAATTATTTTTTTATATATTTTTATTTTTTTGTTTTTATTAAAGGGCCCAGAGGTCTCCATGATTTTATATATTTTTTTATATATTTCTTTTTTTTTATTAAAGGGCCCAGAGGTCCCCAGGGGCCCGGGTGGCAACCCCCCCTTTTTATTTATTTATTTATATATATATATATATATATATATATATACATATAAATCATTTATTAAAGGGCCCAGAGGTCCCCAGGGCCCCGGATGGCTCCAGGGGGCCGTGTAAGGGGTCCCATAATTCCTGATGGCGGCCCTGCAGGCACACACTCATCTGCTGCCATTGTGGCTTAAGGTTGGAGGGTGGTAAAAATGCAGCTCAACTGTGTTGTTGCTGTGTGTGTCCTCATTGGACAAAATGTCTCATGACTTCTGATTGCACCATGCAGCCCAGATAGGAAGTCTGGAGGAATTCCCCAGCAGACCACAGACAAGAAATAAAACCTAACAGAGTCTAATCCTTCTCGACTTCTAAAAACCAAATCCTGAGGTTGGGGATGGATCTTTATCACATGACTTGGAAACTTATGCTGGCCATAAACTATACGGAAATTCGGCTGACATTCGGTCGTTACGAAAGATCTTTCGTTTTTCGAACAGTTAATGGGCATAAAATCGAAAATCGTTGGGACGTTTTTGAGCTAAAAAAACGAAGGACACATTTGGAAATTTTCTCCCGAACGAACGATAAATCGGAAGGTTAATGTGTTTCCCGTCCGAACTTTCTGCACTAGGTATATGTAAAAAAAAACAACCAATTATTTTTTTTTTTTTTATTTATGTACACTAAACGATTTATTGGTCATTACATGATGGCTATATCGTTTGCGCTCACGACCGAACGTTCGTTTTTCGAAAGTTAGTTCGGACGATTTTTTGTGGAGTGTATGACCAGCATAAGTTTGCACGTGCCCAGCACTGAACACAGCCAACCGTGCCAGCCACCAACCTTACCAGCTCTTCCTGAACGGCGTCATCATTGCGGAGAATGAAATGCTGTTTTTCAGATCTTTCCAGGGAATTAATCTCCACATTTAACTCCTCTGTTCGGCCAACGTCAGAGTTTAGGATCCAGTATTCAGAGAGAGCTTCCAGCGCCATGACTGTGTCCTACACACAAGATAACATAAAGCAGGTAAGGGTTAGGTTGATGTAAAGCAGGTGTTTTACAAGGGAATGCCAGGGAGCAGGGATTTCCAGCATTGTAAATTCCTGTTGGTATTTTCAGGAACGGTCAGAAAATTCCAACAAAGGATAGGTGACTATGCAAAGAAGAATTCAATTCGCTTTAGGAAGTGTTAGCGTTAGGGTTACAGGGAGGGTTATCGTTGGGATTCCAGGGAGGGTTAGCGTTAGGGTTACAGGGAGGGTTAGCGTTGGGATTCCAGGGAGGGTTAGCGTTAGGGTTACAGGGAGGGTTAGCGTTAGGGTTACAGGGAGGGTTAGCGTTAGGGTTACAGGGAGGGTTAGCGTTAGGGTTACAGGGAGGGTTAGCGTTAGGGTTACAGGGAGGGTTAGCGTTAGGGTTACAGGGAGGGTTAGCGTTAGGGTTACAGGGAGGGTTAGCGTTAGGGTTACAGGGAGGGTTAGCGTTAGGGTTACAGGGAGGGTTAGCGTTAGGGTTACAGGGAGGGTTAGCGTTAGGATTACAGGGAGGGTTAGCGTTAGGATTACAGGGAGGGTTAGCGTTAGGATTACAGGGAGGGTTAGAGTTACAAGGAGGGATAATGTTATGGTTACCGGGAGGGTTAGCATTAATATTACAGAGCGGATTAGCGTTCGGATTACAGGGAGTGTTAGGGTTACAGAGAGGGTGAGTGTTAGGGATACAGAGAGGGTGAGTGTTAGGGATAGAGAGGGTGAGTGTTAGGGATACAGAGAGGGTGAGTGTTAGGGATACAGAGAGGGTGAGTGTTAGGGATACAGAGAGGGTGAGTGTTAGGGATACAGAGAGGGTGAGTGTTAGGGATACAGAGAGGGTGAGTGTTAGGGATACAGAGAGGGTGAGTGTTAGGGATACAGAGAGGGTGAGTGTTAGGGATACAGAGAGCGTGAGTGTTAGGGATACAGAGAGGGTGAGTGTTAGGGATACAGAGAGGGTGAGTGTTAGGGATAGAGAGGGTGAGTGTTAGGGATACAGAGAGGGTGAGTGTTAGGGATACAGAGAGGGTGAGTGTTAGGGATACAGAGAGGGTGAGTGTTAGGGATACAGAGAGGGTGAGTGTTAGGGATACAGAGAGGGTGAGTGTTAGGGATACAGAGAGGGTGAGTGTTAGGGATACAGAGAGGGTGAGTGTTAGGGATACAGAGAGGGTGAGTGTTAGGGATACAGAGAGGGTGAGTGTTAGGGATACAGAGAGGGTGAGTGTTAGGGATACAGAGAGGGTGAGTGTTAGGGATACAGAGAGGGTGAGTGTTAGAGATACAGAGAGGGTGAGTGTTAGAGATACAGAGAGGGTGAGTGTTAGGGATACAGAGAGGGTGAGTGTTAGGGTTACCGAGAGGGTGAGTGTTAGGGATACAGAGAGGGTGAGTGTTAGGGATACAGAGAGGGTGAGTGTTAGGGATTTGCTTTGGATTTTTTCTGTTCCAAATTATATACTGATTGGAAAAAAAAAGGAATGCAGAATCTGCAATTTTCCTCATTAAAACCCTGCAATTGCAGCAGCTGATTGATAATTATAAAATCACTCTCATTCACAATCATTTTTCACATGGACACAGACAATAATCTATTTCTTCAGAATAACAAAAGGTAGGAATCTGTAAAAAAGTTTGTTTACATCTACTCTTTAATTCTGCCCTTTGCTCTTACCTGGGTAGATTTAAATCCCCCGCCATAGTTCTGCTGCTCGGAGAGCCAGGTGTACATATGTTTTGCATTGGTAAGGTCCTTCTGGTCCTGGGACAGAGCCGCCAGTAAAGCATATGAAGTTGTTTCAACAGCAATAGCTGTACCTTTAGGGCCAAAATGCAGCTCACCCGTCTCTACAAATAAGATAGTAAAGAAAATGTTATAGAAATAATTCTACTTCATTGAAATACTTCTGAACTGTGTTTGTAGTTAAAGGATCTGTCCATCTGTTAAATGATATTCTGGCAAAATCGGGAAATCTCCTCTCTCTGTTTCTAGGTGTGTGGTTAGGAGTTCTTACTACTAACTACACTTTTGCTTGAAATTAGTTTTAAATATTTATTTGTGAAGAACATCAGATACAGCCAACAAGTTTTGGTGGAAAATTACTCCCCTTCTTCAGGGTTATCAAGTACTAATGGCACAGTAAATGCTATTCCTGGAGAAGGGGGAATGCTTTTTAGCCAAAACGTGTTAGCCTTATCTGATGTTATCAGGTCCTAATGGCAGAGTAAAGGCTAGCCGAAACATGTTGGCTATATTGGATGTTTGTTATGTCTAGGGTTGTCCCGATACCACTTTTTTAGGACCGAGTACAAGTACCGATACTTTTTTTTATGTACTCGCCGATACCGATTACCGATACTTTTTTTAAATGTGTCCCTAAATGCAGCCATGTCCCCCCCACAAATGCAGCCATGTCCCCCCCACATATGCAGCCATGTCCCCCCCACATATGCAGCCATGTCCCCCCCACATATGCAGCCATGTCCCCCCCCCCCACATATGCAGCCATGTCCCCCCCACATATGCAGCCATGTCCCCCCCCACATATGCAGCCATGTCTCCACACATATGCAGCCATGTCCCCCAACATATGCAGCCATGTCCCCACACATATGCAGCCATGTCCCCCACACATATGGAGCCATGTCCCCCACATATATGCAGCCATGTCCCCCACATATATGCAGCCATGTCCCCCACATATATGCAGCCATGTCCCCCACATATATGCAGCCATGTCCCCCCACATATATGCAGCCATGTCCCCCCACATATATCCAGCCATGTCCCCCCACATATATCCAGCCATGTCCCCCCACATATATCTAGCCATGTCCCCCCACATATATGCAGCCATGTCCCCCCACATATATGCAGCCATGTCCCCCCACATATATCCAGCCATGTCCCCCCACATATATCCAGCCATGTCCCCCATAGATGCAGCCATGTCCCCCACATATATCCAGCCATGTCCCCAAACATATGCAGCCATGTCCCCAAACATATGCAGCCATGTCCCCCATACCTAATGATGATGCAGCCGCGTTAATCACCGTGCGGCGAACATTACAGGCAGCTTTCGTTTGAATAGCTGTTTTCCCTGCCACGCCGTGTAAAGGACACTCCCCCTTGCTCGGGATTGGACAGATCCATCCAAGGGGGAGTGTCTATACACGGCGCGGCGGGCAAAACAGCTATTCAAACTAAAGGTGCCTGTAATGTTCGCCGCACGGTGATTAACGCGGCAGCGGCGGATTTGCGATATACGGCGGCGGGGGGGGGGGGATCAAGTATTCTATTTAGGCATCGGGGGTATTTGCGGGAGTACAAGTACTCCCGCAAATACTCTGTATCGGTCCCGATACCGATACTGGTATCGGTATCGGGACAACCCTAGTTATGTCCTATTGGCAGAGTAAATGCTATTCCTGAAGAAGGGGGGAATCCTTTTGAGCCAAAACATGTTGGCTATATGTGATGTTATCAGGTCTTAATGGCACAGAAAAGGCTAGCTCTGAAGAAGAAGGGGGGTCTTTTTCTGTCGCAACGTGTTGGCTATATCTGATGTTTTCATGTCTTAATGGCAGAGTAAATGCTATTACTGAAGAAGGGTGGATTCCTTTTCAGCCAAAACATGTTGGCTGTATCTGATATTATCAGGTCCCAATGGCAGAGTAAAGACTATCCCTAAAGAAGGAGTCTTTTTCTGCCGAAACGTGTTGGCTTTATCTGATGTTTATAAGGTCCTATAAGCAGTGTGAAGGCTTGCCCTGAAGAAGCGCAAGTCCTTTTCCACCAAAATGAGTTGGCTGTGTAAAGGATAGCTCTGAAAAAGGAGTAGTCTTTTTGTGCTGAAACTTGTTTGCCATTAGGACCTGATACCATCAGATACAGCCAACACGTTTCAGCAGAAAAGGACTACTACTTTTTAAGAGCTATCCTTTACACAGCCAACACATTTTGGTGGAAAGGGACTCGCGCTTCTTCAGGGCTAGCCTTCCCACTGCTTATAGGACCTTATAAACATCAGTTACGGCCAACACGTTTCGGCAGAAAAAGACTCCTTCAGGGATAGTCTTTACTCTGCCATTAGGACCTGATAACATCAGCTATAGGGAACGCGTTTCTTCACAAAAAGACTCCTCCTTCTTCAGGGCTAGTCTTTACTCTGCCATTAGGACCTGATAACATCAGATACAGCCGAGTAAAAACTAGCCCTGAAGAAGGAGGAGTCTTTTTGTGACGAAACACATTCCCTGTATCTGATGTTATCAGGTCCTGGCAGAGTAAAGGCTAGGCCTGAAGAAGTAGGGAGTCCTTTTCTGCCAAAATGTGTTGGCTATATCTGATGTTATCAGGTCCTAATGGCAGAGTAAAGGCTAGCCCTGAAGGAGTCCTTTTCTGCCAAAACGTGTTGGCTAATAGCTATATCTGATGTTATCAGGTCTTAATGGCAGAGTAAATGAGAGCCCTGAAGAAGGGGGGTCCTTTTCTGCTGAAACGTGTTGGCTATATCTGATATTCATCACAAATGAGTACTTTAAACAAATTTCAAGTGAGGGGGAAGTTTGTACTAGGTGCTGCTAGCTACATACCCAGAAGGTGTCCATCTGTTGAGTGATTTACTATCATGATCAGGGGAGCAGCAGCCTGGCCCAGAACAGGGTGCCTACCTTGAACACAATTGAAACCCCAGCAAGGAAAACAAACTGTTTATTTATTTATTTGAATAAATCTCTTCTCACTCCAGTCTTGCTCTATCATACACCTATCAGACCTTGCGCCCTCTAGTGGAACAGTACAGTATAGACAGAATTAATTCATTTATTTTTTTATATAGCCCCTATTATAGGTGTGAGATGATGTCCCTGGCATTGTCACACTCTACCACTATAAGGTACCTTACATCTGAATAGTTCCAACAAGATCTACATGTTTTTTATTTCTAATTAAATTAGCATGAGCGCCTACACCTCTTTTGTTATCCGTTGCCTGTAAACTCAGGCTGGAAAAGGGAGGGGTACTAGGAGCCCATGTGCATTGCAGCAGTAAGCATGCTGACAGAAGAAGAAAGCAGGGTGATGACTTCATCACATCAGGACTCTTCTGCTGCCTCATTCTGAAATTCAGAGATTTTGGAATTAACGAATTTGGTAAAATTTGTTAAAAAAAACAAATTCGGAACTAAACAAATTGTTTAGTGACTGGGAAAAGAGAAAGACCGGTGTTCATACTTTGTATGAACACACGATCAGTCTCCCCTCCCCTGAGAGAACCGGGATCTATGTGTTTACCCACACAGATCCTGGTTCTAGCTCTGTTACAAGTGATCGTGGATGACCGGCGGTCATTGTGCCCGCCGGGCACTCACATCGGCTCCGAGTACACACTGTGGGCGCGTGCCCCTAGTAGCCCAAAAGGCGAAGCAACGTAAGGTAACGTTGTTTCGTCCAGCCATGCCATTGGTTAAACGAGTTGTAAAGGAAATTTATTTTTTTTGCTGAAATTACTGTTTACAGGGTATAGAGACATAGGGGTAGATTCAGCTACAATGGAGTATCTTTCTGTGGGGCGTAACGTATCTCAGATACGTTACGCCGCCGTAAATTAGGGCGCAAGTTCCGTATTCAGAAAGAACTTGCGCCCTATGTTACGACGGCGTAACGTACGTGGTCCGGCGTAAGCCCGCCTAATTCAAATGTGGATGATGTAGGCGTGTTTTATTTAACCCCTTAACGCCCACCGCACGACTATTTACGTCCGCAGAATGGCACGAACAGGCAGAAGGACGTATATATACGTCCTTGCCTTCTAGCGGGTGGGGGGTCCGATCGGGACCCCCCGCTGCGTGCGGCGGGCGGATTCCCTCGGGGAGCGATCCGGGACGACGGCGCGGCTATTCGTTTATAGCCGCTCCATCGCGATCGCTCCCCGAGGCTGAAGCGCGCGGAGAGCCGTATGTAAACACGGCTTCCCCGTGCTTCACTGTGGCGGCGTATCGATCGAGTGATCCCTTTTATAAGGGAGACTCGATCGATGACGTCAGTCCTACAGCCACACCCCCCTACAGTTGTAAACACACACTAAGTGAACACTAACCCCTACAGCTCCCCCTGTGGTTAACTCCCAAACTGCAACTGTCATTTTCACAATAAACAATGCAATTTAAGTGCATTTTTTGCTGTGAAAATGACAATGGTCCCAAAAATGTGTCAAAATTGTCCGAAGTGTCCGCCATAATGTCGCAGTCACGAAAAAAATCGCTGATCGCCGCCAATAGTAGTAAAAAAAAAAAATTAATAAAAATGCAATAAAACTATACGCTATTTTGTAAACGCTATAAATTTTGCGCAAACCAATCGATAAACGCTTATTGCGATTTTTTTTTTTACCAAAAATAGGTAGAAGAATACGTATCGGCCTAAACTGAGGGGAAAAAAAAATTATATATGTTTTTGGGGGATATTTATTATAGCAAAAAGTAAAAAATATTGCATTTTTTTCAAAATTGTCGCTCTATTTTTGTTTATAGCGCAAAAAATAAAAACCGCAGAGGTGATCAAATACCACCAAAAGAAAGCTAAACCTGGCCTGGGCATTTAGCTGCAAAATGGTCCGGGGCTTAAGTGGTTAAATGTAGTGTGACCCCCACGTATGCGCCGTTCGTGAAAGGATCCCAGTGCGCATGCTCGAAATTAACCTGCAAAAAGCCAATGCTTTCGACGTGAACGTAAATTACGCACAGCCCCATTCACGGACGACTTACGCAAACAACGTAAAATTTTCAAAATTTGACACGGGAACAACGTCCATACTTAACATAGGATACACCTCATATAGCAGGGGTAACTATACGCCGGAAAAAGCCTAACGTAAACGACGTAAAAAAATGCGCCGGGCAAACGTATGTTTCTGAATCGGCATATCTATCTAATTTGCATATTCGACGCGTAAATATACGGAAGCGCCACCTTAGCTAAAAAGAAAATCCTTTAGTGACCCTTTAAATATGGTTAAAACAAAAAGTTAATATTTTCCAAATGTTTACATTTCTGGATTTTCGGATTTCCGAAACTAACACTGCACACCATCCCTACTGTGAAACATGGTGGTGAAGAATCATGTTGTGGGGATGATTTTCTTCAACAGCCAAATACATGGTAATCTTAGAAGAAAACCTGCTAAAGACTTGAGACTGGAGTAGAGGTTCACCTTCCAGCAGGACAACAACCGCAAACATACAGCCAGAGCTACAATGGAATGGTTTATATCAAAGCATATTCATTCAGTTAGAATGGCCCAGTCAAAGTCCAGACCTAAATCCAATTGAGAATCTGTGGCAAGACTTGAAAATTGCTGTTCACAGACGCTCTCCATCCAATCTGACAGAGCTTGAGCTATTTTGCAAAGTAGAAGAATGGGCAAAAATGTCCCTTTCTAGGGGGCAGATCCTCAAAGAAATTACGCCGGCGTTTCTCTTGATACGCCGCGTAATTTCAAATTTTGCGCGTCGTATCTTTGTTTTGGTATCCACAAAACAAAATACGACGGCATCTCGGCTAGATCCGACAGACGTACGTCTTAGTACGCCGTCGGATCTAAGCTGCAATTTTTCGGCGGCCGCTAGGTGGCGTTCCCGTCCAATTCCGCGTCGAGTATGCAAATTAGCTATTTACGGCGATCCACGAACGTACGTCCGGACGGCGCATTTTTTTACGTCGCTTGCGTTCGGCTTTTTCCGGCGTATAGTTAAAGCTGCTGTTCTGAGGCGTACTCAATGTTAATTATGGGCGTCGTTCCCGCGTACAATTTTTAATTTTTTACGTTGTTTGCGTAAGTCGTTCGCGAATAGGAATTTGCGTAGAATGACGTCACCGTCATAAGCATTGGCTGGTTCCGGTTTAATTTCGAGCATGCGCACTGGGATACCCCCACGGACGGCGCATGCGCAGTTAAAAAAAAACGTTGTTTACGTCGGGTCACGACGTATTAACATAAAACACGCCCCCATCACTTCCATTTGAATTCCGTGCCCTTACGCCGCAAGAAAAACACTACGCCTCCGTAACTTACGTCGCAATTTGTTTCAGGATTCGAAAAAAAAAAGATAAGTTACGGCGGCGTAGCGTATCTTAGATACACTGCGCCCGGCGCAAAGGTACGAGGATCTGCCCCCAGATGTGCAAAGCTGGTAGAGACATCCCCAAAAAGACTTGCAACTGTAATTGCAGAGAAAGGGGGTTCTACAAAGTATTGACTCAGGGGGGCGCTATACAAATGTACCCCACACTACATATTTATTTGTAAAAAAAAATCTAAAACCCATTTATGATTTTCCTTCCACTTCACAATTATGTGCCACTTTGTGTTGGTCTATCACATAAAATCCCAATAAAATAAATTTACGTTTTTGGTTGTAACATGACAAAATGTGGAAAATGTCAAGGGGTATGAATACTTTTTCAAGGCACTGTATGTATATACCGTGTTTCCCCGAAAATAAGCCTGGGTCTTATATTAATTTTGGCAACAAAAGGCACAGTAGGGCTTATTTTCGGGGTAGGTCTTACCATGTAATGTGCTGTCTTCTCTCCCCCTCTCTCTCCCTGCCTGTCAGGAATCCCCAGTGTGAACTGAGTTAAAATGCTTGTAAAATCCTATAATCCACTCTATTACAGTATTATATAATGTACAATGTGTGCGTTTCTGTAATATAATTGTGCCAAATACATTTGTTATAGAGCCGCTCTGTGCTTCTGTTACCCGCCGGAGCTCTCTTCTCCGCAATTATATTACAGAAACGCACGCATTGTACATTATATACTACTGTAATAGAGTGGATTATAGGATTTTACATACATTTTTAACTAGGGCTTATTTTCGGGGTAGGGCTTATATATATACACACACATACAGTATATATATCACACTGTATATTGTAATACTATAATAAAAAAATAAAAAAGTTCATCACTCACTAGACTCTTGGGCTTTGGATAGCAGTTTGTTGTAGGCTTTTTTCTTCAAAGTGGTGTCCTTGGATGTGAGAGCGAGGGCGTAGGTGGTGATAGCCAGGGGGAACGGCTCAGACAAGGAGTCCAGCGAGGTGCGCAGGTAATCAATTGCTTTACTGATGCTGCCTTCCTGTAACATCGGAAAGATAAACACAGGAACAAGTTAACCACTTGCTTACTGGGCACTAAAACCCCCTCCTGCCCAGACCAATTTTCAGCTTTCAGCGCGGACGCACTTTGAATGAAAATTTTGCGGTCATACAACACTGTACCCAAATTCAATTTTTATCATTTTTTTCACACAAATAGAACTTTCTTTTAATCACCGCAGGGGTTTTTATTTTGTGCTAAACAAACAAAAAAATTATGGAAAATTTTGAAAAAAATAAATAAAAATCATGTTTCATAGTTTGTTCTAAAATTTTGAAAACGGGTAATTTTTCTTCTTCATTGATATGCGTTGATGAGGCGACACTGGTGGGCACTGATGGGCACAGATAAGGCGGCACTGATAGGGTGGCAATGATGGGGGGGGGACTGATGGGTACCACTGAGATGGCACTGATGGGCACTGATAGGTGGCACTGGTAGGTGACACTGATAGGCGCTGGGCGGCACTGGCAGGTGACACTAACAGGAGGCACTGTGGGCACTGGTAGGTGGCACTGGTGGGCACTGATAAGCGGCACTGTTGTGCACTGGTAGGTGGCACTGGCAGGTGGTACAGATGAGCAGGCGGCTGCTCTCCTTGCTCGGGACCGATGTCCCACTGACAGCCGCCGGTGTTTTTTTTCTGAATTTTATATAAATATTTTTTTATACTTACAATTAAGAAAATCCTCTTTTGGCCATTGCCATGATGATTGTGGGAATGTGAAGCCCAATCGCAACCTCTTCCTGGATTTGCGATAACCAGCATGCACCTCTCAATCTCCGCACGCACGGTGCTCCAGTGGCCATATCGCCGATTGTTTATCAAGTTGCCATAACAACGGGCGGCGACAGAGGAAGGTCCCACCCCATTGTTATGGCAACATAGATGTGATCCGCCTTAAATGGCGTCATTTCCTGTCGGGAAATAAGGCGATTTTTGCTCACAGTAATTTGGCGAGGGAGGAAGTGATGCGGAGCACCACGGACCCAGAAGGGGCAGATTAGGAGCCACTACATAGCAACAGGGTGTTTCTGGTGAGTTAAAAAAAAATTCCCCCAAATGTTTATTAATACCATGAAAGGACTGTTAATATGTAACAGTTTTGCTTTAAACCTAGGCAAAATCTTTTTTAGGTTTTGTATAGTGTAGAGCAGCGGTCTTAAAATGTTCTAAACAAAGGGCCACTTTACTGTCCTTCATACATAGGGGGCCCAGATTGTGGCCAGTGGGAGTAGAAAATGTCCTGGATTCAGTGGAACTAAACAATGCTTCAAATTTCGTGGTCAGTGGGAGTAAATCAATTACAAAGCTCCTGTTGTCAATAGGAGGAGGAATAGTGCCCAATTATTGGTATTGGTTGGAGGAATAGTGTCCCATCATTAGTATTGGTTGGAGGAATAGTGCCCCATCATTGATCTTGGTTGGAGGAATAGTGTCCCATCATTGGTGTTGGTTGGAGGAATAGTGCCCCATAATTGGTATCGGTTGGAGGAATAGTGCCCCATCATTGGTGTCAGTGGGAGAAATAGTGACCCATCATTGGTGTCAGTGGGAGGAATAGTGTCTCATCATTGGTGTCAGTGGGAGGAATAGTGTCCCATCATTGGTGTTAGTGAGAGAAATAGTGTCCCATCATTGGTGTCAGTGGGAGGAATAGTGTCTCATCATTGGTGTCAGTGGGAGGAATAGTGTCCCATCATTGGTGTCAGTGGGAGGAATAGTGTCCCATCATTGGTGTCAGTGGGAGGAATAGTGCCCCTTCATTGGTATTGGTTGGAGCAATAGTGCCCCATCATTGATATTGGTTAGAGGAATAGTGTCCCATCATTGGTGTCAGTGTGAGGAATAGTGTCCCATCATTGGTGTCAGTGTGAGGAATAGTGTCCCATCATTGGTGTTAGTGGGAGGAATAGTGTCCCATCATTTGTGTCAGTGGGAGGAATAGGGTCCCATCATTGGTATTGGTTGGAGGAATAGTGTCCCATCATTGGTGTTGGTTGGAGGAATAGTGTCCCATCATTGGTATTGGTTATAGGAATTGTGTCCCATCATTGGTGTCAGTGGGAGGAATAGTGTCCCATCATTGGTGTCAGTGGGAGGAATCGTGTCCCATCATTGGTGTCAGTAGGAGGAATAGTGTCCCATCATTGGTGTCAGTGGGAGGAATAGTGACCCATCATTGGTATTGGTTGGAGGAATAGTGTCCCATCATTGGTATCATTGGGGGGGGATAGTGCCCTATAATTGGTTTTGTAACAGGAATTATGTCCTAAGGGCTGGATAAAGGTTAGCAAAGGGTCAAATCTGGCCCATGGACTACAATTTGGAGACCACTGGAGTAAAGAAACCAGACTCCCCTTTACTTTTTCCAAAATGAAATTAATGCCCATACATGCACTCTAAAATTCAGGGTAAAGTTGAAATGAAAGTGTATGTAAACCCCAACAATGAACTTCTGGTAAATTTACCATTAAAAGCATACAGAACATTATTATAGAGATGAGTAAGGGAGGGGGATATTCTGTAGTTCCAAGATGACTACGCTGCTCCTCCACCTATTACAGTAAGTAGGACACTAGGACAGAAAGTGTGTCACTGGCCAGATCACCAGTTGAAAATAAAGGGGAAAAAAGAAAGCTAATGCAGCTATGACATCTTAGCTGGCAAGCTGCAGAATATTATCTTTGGGTTTTCAACAGACTTTAAAATGAAATAAACCTTTGCACAGCCATCTCGAATAATCCTCGCAATGTGTTTTAATGTGTATTTCCTAAGATCATAAGCTGCACCTAGTGGCCATTAGGAGGTATTTTCCTGAAAAACCTCAATAAGGAAAATACCATATTATGGCCACTAGATGGAGCTGTCCTTGGCTGTGGATATTATTAAGTGAATAAAAGCAATCTGGTTGTCTCTGTGGGCCATGGGGCACCGACATTGAAAAGCCTGACAGGGGTTTTAACCTTTTTCCTTTTGTATCCAAAATAAAATGGTCTTTTGACGCACTGTAATATAATACACTGTAACATTGGTTGTGCTGCCCCAGGTGTGCCCACTGCCAGGTTCATGTACCGTTTTGGTGTCATCTTCGGCAAGAGATTCCTCAGAATGATGGAGAGCAATCAGAACGTAAGCGGTCAGCGAAACTTCAGCGTTCTTCCCGGAAACACCTCCCTGCGGAGAAAAAAAGACAGATTTAGACATTCATAAATCCGAAAATTTGAAAGAACAACTATCTAAAATTAGAAAATACGAACAAAAGTCCAAAAACTAAAAAGGACGAAAATCCAAAACCCCGAAAATTGGAAAATACGGAAAAATAACTAATGCCGTGTACACACGATCGGAAATTCCGACAAGAAAAGTCCGATGTGAGCTTTTGGTCCGAAAATCCATCTGACTTTTGCTGTCGGAATTTCCACCAACAAAAGATTGAGAGCTGGTTCTCAAATTCTCAGACGGAAAAAAATCCTATCGGAAAATCCGATCATCTGTAGCAATTCCGACGTTCAAAAAATTTCGACGCATGCTCGGAAGCATTGAACATCATTTTTTCGGCTCGCTGTAGTGTTGTACGTCACTTAGACATGTGCATTTCGTTTCGTTACGAATTCGAATTTAGACACATTTTTCATTGTTCGGGAATTCGTATGCATTCGAATTTCCGAATGACAAAATTAACGAATTTAAACAAATTCGAAAAAACGTGAACGAAATTCGAATTCGAATCGAATTTGAAAACAAATTCAAATTGAATTTGAAAAAATAGAAATCGATTTTCTAAAAACTACAATAAAATAGAATATAAAACAATAAAGCAATAGAATCAAAAATAATAGAATAGAAGTTAATAGAATGTAATAAAATAGAACATGACAGTCTTCCGAAATTCGAATAGTATGAATTTGAATTCGAGAATAGATTGGAAAATAATTTAAATTTATGGAAACTAAAATATAAAAGAATAGAAAAACAATAGAACAGAATAGAATCAATTATAATATTTTATTCTATTCTCTTGTTTTTCTTTTCTACTCCATTCTAATCTTTTCTATTCGAATTTGAATTCATTTTATACGAAATTCGAATTTCTTATTGAATGAAATCGAATTTGAATAGAAAAGATTATAAAAGATTAGTTTAATATTAGAATTTGAATTTTTTTTGACCGAATTCCTAGAAAGTCGATCAAATTTGAAAAATTTTATTAGATTGGAAAAAAATCTACTGCATTCAAAAAAATTCTACCGCATTTGAAAAAAATCTACTAAATTAGAAAAAACTACCACATTCAAATTTTTTTAACATATAAGCATTTTACAAAATTCGAATTTCATATAGAATGAAATCTAATTGGAATAGAAAAGATTAGAATAGAATAGAAAATAATAGTAAAGTTAATAAACTAGAAAAACAATAGAACAGAATAGAATCAATTATAATATATGTTATATTTTATTCTATTCTCTTGTGTGTCTTTTCTATTCCATTCTAATCTTTTCTATTTAAATTTGAATTCCTTTTATACGAAATTCAAATTTCATGTTGAATGAAATCGAATTTGAATAGAAAAGATTATAAAAGATTAGTTTCATATTAGAATTAGAAAAAAATTTGAAAGTTGATCAAATTTTAAAAAAATTTATTCGATTAGAAAAAAATCTACTGCATTCAAAAAAATTCTACCGCATTTGAAAAAAATCTACCAAATTAGAAAAAAACTACCGCATTTGAAAAAAAATCTACTAAATTAGAAAAAACTACCACATTCGATTTTTTTTTACATATAACCATTTTCCAAAATTCGAAATTTATATAGAATGAAATCGAATTGGAATAGAAAAGATTAGAATAGAATATATTATATTTTTTTTCTATTTTTTCTATTCTGTTCTATTGTTTTTCTATGCTTTTCTATTATTTTCTATTCTATTCTAATCTTTTCTATTGGAATTCAATTTCATTCTATACGAAATTCGAATTTCAGAAGATGTTATATATAATATATTTTTCTGGTCTGTGCTATTGTTTTTCTATACTATTCTTTTCTATTTTTTTAGATTCTAATTTAATCTTTTCCATTCAAATTCAATTTCATTCTATACAAATTTTGAATTTCAGGAAATTAGGTTATATATAGTTTCGTTGAAATGTGGTAGCATTATTTCGAATTTGATATTTTTTTTCGAATTCGGTAGATTTGTTTTCAAATGCGTTGAATCCCGAAAACAAATGTATTGAATGCAACAAACTTAACTAAACAAATTTAATTTAATAATGAAACAAAACAAATTTTTTCATCCTGCACATATCTAACGTCAACGCGTTCTTCACGGTCGAAAGTTCAGAGAACTTTTGTGTGACCGAGTGTATGCAAGCCAAGCTTGAGCGGAATTCCGTCAGAAAAACCATCCAAGGTTTTTTCGACAGAAAATCTGATCGCTTGTACGCGGCATTACAACTATTACTAACTATTAAAATTATAGGTATTGTAATTTAAAAAACTTTTAAAACTTTTTATTATTATTTATTACTATTCATTTGTTGCGATCCATTCGTTTAGATGTGACATTTGTTATTTCGGATAATTTGTAACTTCGGATAAATCGTATTCGTTACATTCAATAGCCAAATTTGAAAATAAATTCCAATACCTCTAATTTAATAGTTAGTTAGTTATTATTAGTTAGTTATTATTATTTCGGTTTTCAAATTTTCACTCTTATTTTTGGAATTTCGTTCATTCGAATTTTCAGATTTTCCAATTTTCGGATTTTCGTTCTTTCGGATTTTTGTGTTTTCTTTCCTATTTTTTTTATATTAGAATTTAGTATTTTTACGAATTATCGAAATAACGAATACCCCATCTAAACGAATGGACCGTAATGAGTTCAAATTTTTACGAAGTTACGTATTTATTTGAAATAATGAATTTCGATCAAAAACGAATGACCCGAAAAAAATAAAAACAATAATGAAACACAAAAAGAAAACAAACAATTTTTCCGGCAGTGTACATGTCTAATAACAAACACACATTAATGCAGCCCTGTGTTCAGTAATACATCATTACATTAATATTTTTAAATGCAAGCTGTGTAAGTCCTGAATTTGATTTAGTATCCAATGTCCACGGCCCCTGTGCCCCTCCCACCAGCCATGATCTGGCTACATTGCATAGAGAAGCCCAGGGATAATGTCACTGGGTCTAAGGTAAGCTATGCAATGAAAATAGAAACTTTTTGTTTTAACCACTTGCCGACCAGTCGCCGCAGTTTTACTGCAGTAGAATGGCACGGGTGGGCGAAACAATGTTACCTTGCGTTGTTTCGCTTTTTGGCCACTAGGGGCGCGTGCCCGCAGCGTGTACCTGGAGCCGATGCGAGTGCCCAGCGGGCACAATGACCGCCGGTCACCCACGATCGCTTTTAACAGAGCGAGAACTGGGATCTTTGGGCCAGATTCACAAAAGAGATACGCCGTCGTATCTCTGTTTCTAACTATGGGACTGATTCATAGAATCAGTTACGCATAGATAGCCAGAAGATCCGACAGGTGTAATGGACTCACACCGTCGGATCTTAGGATGCAGTACCGCGGCCGCCGCTGGGGGGAGTTTGCATCGTAAACTAGCGTCGGGTATGCAAATTAGGAGTTACGGCGATCCACAAAGCTTTTTCCCGTTGTTACGTCGTCGCGAGTGTTGGATTTCCGTCGCAAAGATAGTGCACCTTTAACATGGTGTAAAAGTACTCCACCATGTTAAAGTATGCCTGTCTTTCCCGCGTCGCTTTTGAATTATTTTTACATTTTTTAATTTTCCCGGCGTAACTCTTTTTTCACGTCGCGATTCACAAAATGTCGGCGCGTCGTAATTTCACGCAAAGCATGTCGGGAAATTTGCGACGGGAGCATGCGCAGTACGTCCGGCGCGGGAGGGCACCTAATTTAAATGGTACCCGCCCCATTTGAATTGGGCCGCCTTGCGCCGGACCTGTTTACGATACACCGCTGCAAATTTCCAGGTAAGTGCTCTGTGGATCGGGCACTAAATCGGAAAAATTGCGGCGGTGTAACGTAAACCGGTTACGTAAAATTGCCCCCAATATCTTTTACTTTTTGCTATAGTAAATATCCCACATTTTTTTTTCAAAAAAAATATTATTTTCCTCAGTTTAGGCCGATACGTATTCTTCTACATATTTTCGAATTTCCGAATCTTTGAATTTTCAAATGTTCAAATTTTCGAATTTCTGAATTTCTGACTTTTACAATTTTAAATTCCAAATTTTCAAATTTTTTTATTTTCTAATTTCGGAATTTCTGAATCTTCAAATTTCGGAATTTCCGAATGTTCAAATTTCCGAATTTTCTAATTTTCTAATTTCCGAAAAAAGCTAAAAGATGAATTAAAAAAAAACGAATGAATTTTTCGGCAGTGCACATGTCTACCAGTCAATCCCTCTCCCTACAGTTAAAACACACCCAGGGAAAACACTTGATCGCCCCCTAGTGTTAATCCCTTACCTACCAGTGACATTTACACAGTAATCAGTGCGTTTTTATAGCACTAATCGCTGTATAATTGTCAATGGTTCCAAAAATTTGTCAAAAGTGTCGGATCTCTCCGCCGCAATGTCACAGTCCCGATAAAAAATTGCAGATCGCCTCCATTACTAGTAAAAAAAATAATAATAAAAATGCCATAATTCTATCCCCTATTTGGTAGACGGTATAACTTTTGCGCAAACCAATCAATATACGCTTATTGCGATTTTTTTACCAAAAATATGTAGAAGAATACGTATCGGACTAAACTGAGGAAAATAATAATTTTTTTGAAAAAAAAATGTGGGATATTTACTATAGCAAAAAGTAAAAGATATTGGGGGTTATTTACGGAAGGCAAATCCACTTTGAACTACAAGTGCAAAGTGCTCTTGAAATGGCACTGAAAGTGCACTTGGAAGTGCAGTCGCTGTAAATCTGAGGGGGAAGATCTGAAATGATGGGAAGCTCTGCTGATTTTATCATCCAATCATGTGCAAGCTAAAATGCTGCTTTTTATTCTCCTTGCATGTCCTCTTCGGATCTACAGCGACTGCACTGTCAGTGCAAAGTGGATTCGCCTTTAGTAAATAACCCCTAGTGTGTTTTTTTTCAAAATGGTCGCTCTTCTTTTGTTTATAGCGCAAAAAATAAAAACCGCAGAGGTGATCAAATACCACCAAAAGAAAGCTCTATTTGTGGGGAAAAAAGGACGTCAATTGTGTTTGGGTACAGAGTCGCACGACCGCGCAATTGTCAGTTAAAGCGATGCAGTGCCGAATCGCAAAAAATGACCTGGTCATTGAGCAGCCAAATGTTCCGGAGCTATAGTGGTTAACATGTCATTAGCCTGTTGATGCTAGGATTGGGGAGTCGGAGGCAAATTTCAGTCTTGAATATAATGCAGTTTTGAGGGTCCTGTATCTTGTTACCATCATATCTTCGTGGATCACTGTTTTGGTTTCCTGGAAAGCCCCAGCGTTGGTCTGCTTGCTGATGAGATAAGTGACAGATTTCCGAATCTCTTCCACATCAACGTCAATATATTTACGACATAAGGACATCACTTTCACCACAAAAGATGTGAGCCTGAGAAAACACAAAGGGGGAGCAAATGGTGAAATTTAAAGTGGTTGTACCTTACCTAATGTCGTGTACACACGGTCGGAATTTCCGACAAGAAAAGTTCGATGTGAGCTTTTGGTCGGAATTTCCGACCGTGTGTAGGCCCCATCGGACTTTTTCTGTCGGAAAAAAAAATTAGAGAGCTGGTTCTCAAGTTTTCAGACAGGAAAAGTTCTTGTCGGAAATTCTGATCGTCTGTATGCAATTCCGGCGAACAAAAAAAAAACATATGCTCGTAATCAGTTTTACTCATTCTCGGAATCATTGAACTTAATTTTTCTCGGCTTGTTGTAGTGTTGTACGTCACCGCGTTCTTGACAGTCGGAATTTTGTGTGACCGTGTGTATGCAACACAAGTTGGAGCCAAAATTCAGTCGGAAAAAAATCCACGTTTTTCTTGTCGGAATTTCCGATCGTGTGTACGCGGCATAAGAAATATGAATAAAGCATATCCCTCTATAGTGTGCACTTGTCTCAATTAAAAGCACAAAGTATCATTTCTGTCTGCTGCTTTGTTCCTCTGCTATCAGCATGAATGACTTCTGACACGTTTTCCGGACACCAAGAGAACAATAGTGACAGGGGAGGGAGCTCCAGCACACAGCCTCAACTCTTTCCCCTGTGTGAAGAGGGAGGGGGGTCCCTTCCTTCCAATCATCTCTCAGGCCCCGTACACACGACCGGATCGATCCGCTGAAAACGGTCCGCCGGACCGTTTTCAGCAGATAGATCCGCTGCGACCGCTGCCGGATTTCTGTCTGATGGTTGTACACCCCATCAGACAGAAATCCGCGCGTAAACAATAGAGTTCTCCTCACTGAGCTCTGCAACATGTAACTTTAGCTCTCCGCCCCCTTTTTTTCTAGACTTTCAGACAAGCTTATAAATTTTACACTTTGAACCAGTGGTGGCCCGTAATGCAGGGCACAGGGGTGCCGTGAGTCCTGAGACCCAACACCCGATTGGCCGAGAGGAGAAGTGATCCTTTTCGCCGTCTAGAAGGGAGGAGACACAAGGCGAAAGCCGCTGTAATTCTGAGGCAAAGGAGACACAGGGGAAGCCATCGCCCGGAGGCACCGATGCCCACCCGATGGGGTAAGTGCGGGGCTGGTGACCGACCGAACGACTGGGATAAATCCCCCTACATAAGTTGTACCTGTTTATTTGTAGTATTCTCTTCTTTACATCCATTCAAAGCCGTGGTGGCTGGTGGTATGTTTTTTTTTTGGGGGAGGGGGGCAGCAAACAATGCCCCCACAAACAACTCCCCAACAAAAAATATGACACCAGCCGCCACTGCTTTTAACGGATGTAAAGAAGATAAACAGGTCCAACTTATGTAGGAGAATTGATTTATCTCTGTGTATCACCTGAGGCCAGTCACTTCACAGGGTATATATAAGGATTTACAACCACTTTAAGGAAGTCTCTCTTTTTTATTATTACAGTGTTCTGTATCCCCACAAGGGACAAGATACTTTGGCCCAGATTCACGTAGAATCGCGGCGGCGTAACGTATCGTAGATACTCGTAGATAATCGTATCGTAGATAATCGTAGATACGTTACACCGCCGCAAGTTTTCATCGCAAGTGCCTGATTCTCAAAGCACTTGCATGAAAACTTACGCTGGCGGCCTCCGGCGTAAGCCCGCGTAATTCAAAAGGGGCGTGTGCCATTTAAATTAGGTGCGCTCCCGCGCCGGACCTACTGTGCATGCTCTGTTTTGAAATTCCCGCCGTGCTTTGCCCGAAGTGACGTCATTTTTTCGAACGGCGACGTGCGTAGCGTACTTTCGTATTCCCGGACGTCTTACGCAAGAACAAAAAGTTTTCAAATTTCGACGCGAGAACGACGGCCATACTTTATACAGCACATACGTGGGCTGTGTAAAGTTATGGCAGCAAAAACGTCGACTAACTTTGCGACGGGAAAATAGACTAGCAGCGACGTAGCGAACGCGAAAAACCGTCGTGGACCGCCGTAACTACTAATTTGCATACCCGACGCTGGTTTACGACGCGAACTCCCCCCAGCGGCGGCCGAGGTACTGCATCCTAAGATCCGACAGGTGTAATTCAATTACACCTGTCGGATCTTAGGGCTATCTATGCGTAACTGATTCTATGAATCAGTCGCATAGATACTCTGAGAGATACGACGGCGTATCAGGAGATACGACGGCGTATCAGGAGATACGCCGTCGTATCTCTTTTGTGAATCTGGGCCTTTGAGACTAGCACCAGCAAGAGAAATGCAGAGGCACAGTAGGCTGATATGCCCCCCCTCCCCCCTTACACATTCCTCTTGCTGGCGCTAGGTGCCAGAGAGAAGTGCCAGCTATCAATGTAGCTGTTGCCTTGTTAGATGCATTATTGGATGGCTGTGGAGGAAGGAAGGTGTCCTGCCATGTAACTAGACATGTGCACTGCCAAAAAAAATCTTTTTTTTCGTTTTGTTATTTTCGTTTTATTTTATTTTTTCTGAAATTCTGAAATTCAAAATGTAAAAATTCGTAAATTCGAAAAATAAAAAATTTGAATATTAATATTTGAAATTTCGAAAATGAAAAATTCGAAAATTTGAAATTTCGAAAATTCTAAAATGAAAAATTCGAAAAATGAAAAATTTGAAATTTCGAAAATTCGAATATTGAAAAATTCGAAAAATTAAAAATGCGAAATTGAAAATTCGAAAAATAAAAAAATCGAGAATTCGAATATTAGAAATTTGAAAATTCGAAAAAAAAAAAACAATGGAAAATTCGGAATTTCGAAAATTCAAAAATGCTAAAATGTGATAATTAAAAAAAAAAGAAACATTTTCGTATTTCCGAATTTCCGAAAATCCGAAATTCGGAAATACGAAAATTCGGAAATGAATACATTCGGAAATACGAAAATTTCGGAAATTGAAAAATTCGGAAATACGAAAATTAGGAAATTCTAATTTTCGGAAATACGAAAATTCGGAAATAAAAAATTTGTCAATATGAAAATTTGGGATTAACGAATTTCCGAATTTTCGTTAAAAAACTAATTAGAAACTAAACGAATTGCACATGTCTACATGTAACTAGCTTTCCACAGCACGTAGGAAGATGAGTTCCGGTGGCCACCAATGGGTGTCTCCCAAAAACCAGCCTATTTAAGTAATTAGGCTGCACCTGACATGGGATGCTGGGAGGTATTTAATCCCACCCATAACTGAGGTTCAGTGTTCTTCCTGTGAGTCCCTGACTGATCCTTGTTTCTGGTTCCTGTGCCTGATTATGACCCTTGTACCTGCTCCTGTGACCTGCTCCCTGCTTCCAGTGCCTTGCTCCCTGCTCCCGTTGTTTCCCAGTCCTGGATTATGGTTATGGATTACTGGTGTTGGGAGAGTATTAGGCCCCCCCAATCCGCCAGCTTAGCGGGAGATCTCTCCCTTGATCTCCGCTGAGCCGGCGGATGACAGGCCCCTTTCTGCTCACTGAGTGGAGAGGGGCTTGTCCAGTGCCGCTGTCTCCTATGGAGAGATCGGATGAAAACGGATCAGATCTCACCCGATCCAATCCGCCATGGACGAATGGCAACGTTTCGCCATCCTTCAGATTTTAGCGGATCGGATGTCAGCGGACATGTCATGGCTGACATCCGACTCTCCTGAAAAAACTGACAGGCAGACCTGAACGGTCCGGCAGTCTGAAAAGGGCCTTGTGAAGGATATGCTTCAGTTAATTCTCCCTGCTAGTAATGCTGTGTATGAAAGGGTAATTGATCTAGTGTGTTGTGTGAAGAAGCCCTGTGTTTACTGTTTACTGTGATTAGAAGTGGCTCATGTTAATTATTCTGATTGCTTCATTGTGGTAATTACCTCTTCTATATGCGGGGCCAAGCTGTCTAGATAACGTATTCTGTTACAACTAGTAATTACCTTCACTGATGTCATTATCTAAAGAAATGTGTCTTCAGAGTCGGCGCCGAAGTGTCTGCCTATAATCTGTATGAGAGCCCCCACTGTGTGTGGAAAGGGGGTGGAGATTTCATTGTTCTTTGATTGAGGATTTAGCTTGTAAACTGCATATATACCTGGTAGCATGCTGCCATTAAAGTGTCTTGTTCCAGCAGTAAGCTCTGACTCATGTGTGGCTTATTGGGCGATCCCAGGAATATTCCTCCTCGTGGAATATTGGGGTGATTTGCTTTTATGGGAAGAAGGGAATGCTTGACGGGGATATTGTAATTCCGTCACAGGCCTTATTTGTCTGAATAAACTTCATTTAACTTTATTCAGTCTGATTCCTTATTTTGTAGTACAGCCCACTGATGTGATCAACCTTGCTGGATACCTCCATACACGTGCGTACAGGAGTTAATTCATCCCAGCACCAGGGCACGCACATATGAGACTTGGGGTACATTTTGAAGAAGTAAGCTAGCAGGCGGGCAATAAGCTTTTTTATTGCTAAAGAGACAGGGGGGGGATTTACTAGAACCCCGGTGCACACAGAATCTGGTGCAGCTGTGCAAAGCTCCTCTTACCAAGTGCTGCTGGCTCTTTCTATCCAGGCGCCGTATGATCCATCAGGTTTCCTGTACTGTAGTATTCTTGAGTATCCTGGAAAAGAAACATGGATCATTAACATTTAACTTTATCTCCGTTGAATTTTTTTTTTTCAATTTTACCTTATACATATAAAATGGACAACAGCTACAAACACATTTAGCTTTATACACAATAGCTGCTGTTTGAGGAAAAATATAGATGGCACTTTGCTGTTATAGTAAACAATGGTGGTGTGCCTGGGAAAGCAGGCTATGTACTGCCCCCTGCCCAGTGGGATATTACATGGAACATGGGAGTGTCATGCGCGTATGCATTCCTGCTCCATCATAGCTGTTTGTAGCTACTCATCCTGGGTTTGGCTGTAGCATTCTTCTTGTCTGTCCACCTGCAAGGTGATTAATGTGGCCAGTCTCTGGGTAGAGACCAAACCTGATTTAAGCCAGCCAAGCCTGCAGTGTCATGTTTGTGATAGAGAGTGATTGAATGTGTAATACCTGAACAAGCTGCCTGTTTGCCTGCCCTGCTCTTCTTGATTGGGTTTCCCTGTGTATGGCCTTGGATTAGATATGGACTATTCTCTAGACTCTGCCTGCCTTTTACCTGGACTGTCATTGAACCACTCTGCCTGTCTGCCAACTGCATGTACTTGTTTGCTTTGCTCATTTTGCGCCTGCCTGTGCCTGGTGGTCAGGCACTATAGCATTGTGTAGAAGTCCTGGGGGCAACCGAGCACTGGTATGCCTACTTGCCCTATGGCAAAGGGGGCTGCTATAGGTGAAGTAACCAGCTGTAGTGTCTGCCCACCTGCATTAGGGGTAAGGGTGACAGGGGCAGCAGGGCTATTTTCATAGCACATACTGTAACTTTTTAACAATGAGTGCCAATTAATAAATCTGGGTAGAGCTATGATGCATTTTGCATACATGTTAATTTAGGGGCCACTTGCGAAACGCGTCAGTGCCAAAAGTCGAACAATAAATATGACCTCCTCCCAAATAATTATTTTTTATCCTGCTGTGATCTGACTTCCCGTTGGAGGGTGGCTACGTTCGTTCTCCATGGTCTCACTGAATGTAGGAACATAGCCACCCCCTCTTGCCTGCTCCCAGGATGGATTATGGGATTTGTAGTGCGCACAGAGAAATGTACTGATGTGCACTGCTCGTTCTGAATAAAGAGAAGTGAGGGGAAAAGGAGAGGACAACAAACTCAAGAAGAATGATACCCCCAAAAAGATGCCCTCTTAGACCTTTATTGTGATGTGTGGCTTTAACGTGTTAGTAAACCCAGGACCCTGCATTCATTATATAATCCCCAACAGTACACAGAACATGGAAATGCAATTATTTTAGTTAATATAAATATCTTTTCTCATAAGCAGTATATAGCAGTCTTGTGACTTCTATCAGTATCTGGTTAAAGCTTGTATTACAAGTTTTTATTCTCCTCTGGCTGTCCTATGAGGCTACATGACCCCTGACTTTCTTTCTGGACAGTGCTGATTGGCTCTTTGCTGATCACATGCACCTTCTCTAGAAATACACATCGCAGAGTGTCCCCAATGCCCTGTTCTATCAGAAGATGGTTAGGGGACAGTAAAAGGGAGGATCAGAGAAGACAGGATCAAACAGCCTTCTAACACAATGCAGAGAACAAACCCCTTAGGCCAGGGTTGTCCAAACTTTTTTCAAAGAGGGCCAGATTTGATGAAGTGAACATGCGTGGGGGCCGACCATTTTGCCTGACATTCTTTTGAACCATTAAAATTCGGTCTACGTGTGTTTGTCTGAGCACTAATACACGGCCCAACAAGAATTCTCTTGCCTTTGTGGCTGTGTGTGGTGAAGAGATGAGCTTGGATGTGTTATTTGGATTCACTGTATATATCTCTTTTGTGGCCCCAACGAATCCCCGAGTGCTGCTCAGGAATAAGGATGAGCTTGGGCGTGTTATTTGGATATACCGTATTTATTGGCGTATAACACGCACAGGCTTACCATTGCCATGAATGCAGCCGCACCATTGCCATGAATGCAGCCTCACATGTGCTATTAATTCAGCCTCGCATGTGTCATGAATGCAGCCTCGCATGTGCCATGAATGAGGCCTTACCATTGCCATCAGTGCAGCCTGATTGATGCCCATCTGCAGCCTCGGAGGGGACAGGTAGGGGGGGATAAGTGCCGATAGATTACAAACAGGAGAATCTCTTGTTTACTCTGCTTACCTCTTTAATACAAAGTCCCGCCTCCTATTATAGACAGAACGGTCATTCAACGGCATCGCAGGAGACTGGACTTCCTATTACAGATGCCGCAGAGTAAACAGGAGATTCTCTTCATGTAATCTGATGGCACTTGTCCCGCCCCCTCCCTGTCCCCTCCGAAGCAGCGCCGATAAATACGGTATATATCTTTTCTGGCCCTGGGGGCCACAAACAATGGGCCAGATCCTCAAAAGAGATACGCAGGCGGATCTGCTGTTCCGCCTGCGTATCCCTGTTTCTATCTTTGGAACTGATCCACAGAATCAGTTTCCAAGAGATAGACAGAAGATCCGGCAGGTGTAATAGTTTTACACTGCTGGATCTTAAGATGCAGTACCGCGACCGCCGCTGGGGGCATTCATCGTCGAAATTACGCGTTGGGTATGCTAATGAGGAGTTACGTCGATCCTCAAAGCTTTTTCGCGTTCGCTACGTCGCCGCTACGTTAGTTTCCCATCGCTTAATTACACTTTTGTAAAGCAGCCCTACTTTTACACAGCAGGTGTACTGCTGTGTAAAGTATGGCCGTCCTTCCCGCGTCGAATTTTTAAATTTTACGTCGATTGCGTAAGCCGTACGGGAATACGGAAATACGCTACGCGCCGATCAAAAAATGACGTCACGTCGCGCAAAGCACGTCGGGAAATTTGCGTCACAAGCATGCGCAGTCCGGCGCGGGAGCGCGCCTAATTTAAATGGGACTCGCCCCATTAGATTAGGAACGCCTTGCGCCGGACGGATTTGAGTTACACCGCCGATAATTTCCAGGTAAGTGTGTTGTGGATCGATACCTAACTTAGGAAATTTGCGGCAGTGTAACTTAAATCTGTTAAGTTACGTTGCGCTGCTGGGCTGTGGATCTGGCCCAATATGTATATCCAAATCCCCAGGGGGGCCGCAATTGGCCCACGGGCCGGACTTTGGACATGCCTGCCTTAGGTTTTACAGTGAGTATAACAAGCATGCTTTACTGCATATATTGACTGATTTTACTGTTGTGTGTATAGTAACACTTTAAGGGAAACCTATGTGGTAAGGTGGGGGCGGAGACAAGTTAGACTTTTACAGGAAAAGTCAATATTTGCATCATCCGAATAAACCCCTGAACATCCCTTCTAACCATTTTTGCTTCATCACAATGAACCGATTGCTCACGTTCCTCACCACTGGGGACTGTCTTACCATTTCTCATGTTCTCCAGCCCCTGGTCCTTGCGATCCGGTGGGAGATTTAACCACTTATCGGTATGGTCGAGGTAGCGCATGGCGTACACCCCCGGAGCGGTGGAGATCATAGTCTGTTCAGCACAGCCATAGGGGACTCGGATTAACTTGCTCACTCCATCCGAGCTCAGGCTGTTATTAATGGTGTTTATTGGGTTGTCCACTGCGGGAGAAGAAAACATAGATTTACCATGAGGATAAATGATACATTTTTGAGATCTAATGGAGGAGTTGCTAAATGCATTAGCGAGAAAGAAAAATTATAATCTACATTTTAACTTATATATGGAAAAATGATCAGCATAATGTTACTCTATCTTATCAGTGTGTGATCAGGTTTAACCACTTTCCGACCGGCTCACGCCAATATATGTCAGCAGAATAGCTCTCCTGCGCAAACTGACATACCTGTCAATCGATGTCCACCGGCGGCCCGCGATCGTGGTGAGTAGATGCAGAATAGAGAAACTTCCTATGTAAACAAGGCATTTCCCCTGTTCTGCCTAGTGACATGACAGGGATCTACTGTTCCCAGTGATCGGGGGCAGTGATCTCTGTCATGTTTCAGTAAGCCCACCCCCCCTACAGTTAGAACACACCCAGGGAACACACTTAACTAGGGCCGAAACAACGAACAAAATTAATCGACAACTAATCGATTATGAAATTAATCGATTACAATTTTCATAATCGATTAATCGGCCAGTAACATAATAGGGTTAAAAAAAAAATTGCCTTTTTATAGTACAAAAAAGCAAATTGCTACTGTGAATATTACTTTCACTGTCCCACAGTAAATAAATTACCGTATTTATCGCGGTATAACGCGCTCCCGCGTATACCGCGCACCCCTAAAGTGGCCCCCAATCCTGTGGAAAAAAAGTTTTTTTTTTTTTTTGTACTTACAGTTTTGGTGTCTTGCGCAGCGTCCATCGGCGGCCTCGTCGGGTCCGGCGTCCTTCTGCGGCTTCGGGTGTCCTCTTCGGCAGGTCCGGCGTCCTTCTGCGGTGGGTCCGGCGTCCTTCTGCGGCGGGTCCGGTGTCCTCTTCGGCGGGTCCGGCGTCCTTCTGCGGTGTCCTCGCGTCCTTCCCGCCACGAGTTTGAATACTGCGCCGGCATATACCGAGCGCAGTACACTCGTGAATCTTCGGGCAGGCTCGGCAACTGTCGCGCTGACGTCCTGTACGTACAGGACGTCAGTGCGAGAGGCGTCGAGACTGCCCGAAGATTCACGAGTGTACTGCGCTCGGTATATGCCGGCGCAGTATTCAAACTCGTGGCGGGTATCGGCGTATATCGCGCACCCACGATTTTGCCCTGATTTTCAGGGCAAAATAGTGCGCGGTATACGCCGATAAATACGGTAACCCCTTACAGTAGCGATTATTTGCTCTTTTTGTACTGATTTTTGTTTTTTAATCCCATTATGTTACTAAACATCTCAGGCCGGAGTCACACCTCTGTGTTTTTTGGTGCTTTTTGCAGAAACACACTACAGTTCATTTACATGTTTTCCTATAGGACACGTTCACATCCATGATTTTTTTTCAGCTGCTGCGTATTTGGAAAGGGCAAGGACCTTTTAATGCAAAACGGTGCTGTTTTTTTTATTTTTGGTTCAATATACTTCAATGGAGAAGCTGCAGAAAAGCATGTAATGTGTTTTTGCGGCAATTTGTGTTTTGTAATCTGCCCAACAACAAATTGGCCCAAGTATTTTTTTTAAATGCTAATATTTTTTTTTTAAGGCTATTATCCAATTAATCGATTAATCGAAACAATAATCGGCCAACTAATCGATTATGAAAATAATCGTTAGTTGCAGCCCTACGCTTAACCCCTTGATCGCCCCCTAGTGTTAACCCCTTCTCTGCCAGTGTCATTTATACATTAATCAGTGCATTTTTATAGCACTGATCAATGTAATAATGTCGCTGGTCCTCAAAAAGTGTAATTTGGAGTCAGATTTGTCCACCGCAATTTCGCAGTCCAGCAAAAAAAAAATCGCAAATTGCCGCCATTACCATTAAAACCAAAAAATAAAAACCGCAGAGGTGATGAAATACCACCAAAAGAAAGCTCTATTTATGGGGAAAAAAGGACGTCAATTTTGTTTGGGAGCCACGTCGCACGCTGCAATTGTCAGTTAAAGCGACACAGTGCCGAATTGCAAAAAATGCTCTGGTCATTAAGGCGGTAAAACCTTCCGGGGGTGAAGTGGTTAACTACTTTAGCCCGGAGGATTTGGCTGCCCAATGACCGGGCCACTGTTTGCGATTCGGCACTGCGTCACTTTAACTGACAATTGCGCGATCGAGCGACGTGGCTCCCAAACAAAATTGACGTTCTTATTTTCCCCACAAATAGAGTTTATTTTAGTGGTATCTGATCACCTCTGCGGGTTTTATTTTTTGCGCTATAAACAAAAAAAGAGCGACAACTTTGAAAAAAAAGCAATATTTTTTACTTTTTGCCAAAATAAAAATCCCCCAAAAATATATTAAAAAAAAAAAAAAATTTCCACAGTTTAGGCCGATACGTATTCCTCTACATATGTTTGGTAAAAAAATTAAAAATAAATCACAATAAGCGTATATTGATTGGTTTGCGCAAAAGTTATAGCGTCTACAAAATAGGGGATAGTTTTATGGCATTTTTATTATTATTATTTTTTCACTAGTAATGGCTGCGATCTGTGATTTTTATTGTGACTGCGACATTATGGCGGACACACCGGACACTTATGACGCTATTTTGGGACCATTGTCATTTATACAGCGTTCAGTGCTAAAAAAATGCGCTGATTACTGTGTAAATGGCACTGGCAGGGAAGGGGTTAACCACTAGGGCGTGGAAGGGGTTAAGTGTGTCCTAGGGAGTGATTCTAACTGTGAGGGGGCTGGACTACCAGTGACACGACATTGATCACTGCTCCCGATGACCTGTCACTAGGCAGAACAGGGAAAGGTCTTGTTTACACAGGCATCCCCTTGTTCTGCAGCTCCGTGACACGATGGCGGGACACCAGCGAACATCGAGTCCACGGGACCCGCGGGCACGGTCACAGAGCTCGTGGCAGGGGCGTGCGTGCACCCGTACGTTGTGAAATTAAAAGGGACGTACAGGTGCGTCCCTTTGCGCTGATGTGCCATTCTGCCAATGTAAATGTTTGTGCGGCGGTTGGAAAGCGGTTAAGAATGTATTCCAATTTCTAAATATATATGTCTGTCTGAAGGAAAAAAGATTTAAGAGTTGTGCAATCAGCAATACTCATGCTCCCTGCTGATTGGATGGCCCTAGCTCTGTAGGGGGGTATGTTAGACCTCTGCAGAGAGACCACTGCTTTCAAACAAAGAACAAGGGTCGTTCTCTACAGCATGCTGGCAGGGGGACAGGCTTTCCTATTCAGACTGTGGCTGCCTTCCACCAAAAACAAACCATACCACTTTTGCAAAGCTTTTGTTTTGCTTCATACTGAATTTATTTAGCTGATTTGAAATAAAAGATCAATTAGCCTTTATTCAGCTCCATTCCCATGGACACTTTCTTTGATGCCTTGTTGGTCTAAATGCAGCCATGACAGTACTTACTGGTAATTATCACACTAGAACGGAAATCAGCATCTGGGATCACATTCGAAGGTAACTCCTCATCGAATCGAAAAAGTCTTCTGGATGCATCTGCATGAAAAAAGAGACAAAAGAAGAGTGCAAGTTACAATATGTGGGATAAACAGGACTTTAAAGTGGAGGTTCCATCAAAAAAACAATTTTGCTTTAAACTCTAGCTTACGACTAAAAAAGAAAAAAAAAAATAACATTTTTTTTTTTTACTCATCTGGAAATGCCTGTTGCTATGCCGTCCCACGAAATCTGCCTTTGAAACCACCTAGGATTCTGACATCATCTCCCTCTAATGCTCCTGGGAAATGTGTGTCATCATTTCCCAGGATGCAGTGCGCTGTCCAATTATCACTCCCCATCCAAGACTTCCAGGAAGTAAGTGCCTGTAGGCTTCACAATGCCCACAAGCAAAATGACAACGGTATAGATATAGTTTTATAAACTATCTTTTTTGAATATCTATGCGGATCGGCGGCGGATTGTAAAATAGTAAGTGACCGGATTTATATTATAAAAACGCAGGATGAAAGGACATACATTTAAAAAATGCTAATTGTGGTTGGAACTCCGCTTTAAGGGTACCTGTATTTCCTTTAACGATGTTAACAGACAGTAGAGCATTAAAGGGGTTGTAAAGGTTCGTTTTTTATTTTCTAAATTGGTTCCTTTAAGCTAGTGCATTGTTGGTTCACTTACCTTTTCCTTCTGTAGCGCTACCCCCTCAGGAGCCGCTGGTTGTTGTTGGGATCGGCATATTAAGTTACCTCAGTGTTGTCTAGGGGTGTATTTGATGAGCAGAGTAGTGAGCGAATGTCCAGTCAATGAATAAAGGTTTTCAAATGCTTTATTTCCAGGCCCAACATGGCCAACA
Source organism: Rana temporaria (assembly GCF_905171775.1). Taxonomy (NCBI): domain Eukaryota; kingdom Metazoa; phylum Chordata; class Amphibia; order Anura; family Ranidae; genus Rana; species Rana temporaria. The sequence continues at coordinate 30,114,645 of NC_053497.1, read as the reverse complement.
TCAACATCAAATGAGGAAAAAAGGTTGATGAAGCAAGAGGGAGAACTTTGCAGTATCAGGCCTGGATATGAACCGAGCAATCCTGCTCTCAGTAGTATCAATTGCAATCCGTCGCCACTCTAGCCAGAGTGGGTGAAGTGCCCCCGGACAGACTCCTGCTACGAGTCTGTCAGCCGAAGGGTCACTTTAGGTTTCTGGGAGGAACAGGCCTCTGCCACAGACCTGGCTCTAGGGCCTCTGCCACAGGCCAATTACTTGAATGAGCTAAATGAACAAATTGAGATTGAGCGAATCCTCCCAGTAGATTAAGCATAGGTCACCGGATGACAGCAATAGTGTACCTGTCAACATTCCGGTCACCAGATCCCCGATTGGTTCGTTCAAGCCCTGTCGGACAACCTGCCCTTGGGTTCTCCTCAAGCCGACCCTCCCATCGAACGGCATCCTGCCTGGGATCTCCTCAAAAGAATTGGGAACCCAGTAAGTCACTGGGGCCCCTCTCAGGAACATGGAACTCCGCGTAAATTGTGACCCTGGGCCTGGTAGGCCATCACCGGGGTCCGTTGGATGCGCACACCCTAAAGGTGGGTGCCACACCTGGAACCCGCAAAGAACTTAGAAAAATGGCGCCTGCCACAGATATACTCTCCCCCAGCATGCACGCGAGGGAAAACTCCTCTAATTGGCTGCTGGGGAAAAGCAGCTCCGCCAGAACCCCTCTAGCGCCACCTGTCGCCCAGGGGTGGTGACGACACCCCTGGAGCGCAGACTGACCTACAGGACAGTTCAGGAATGACAGCAGCCCAAAATTTAGCAAATTGCGAATGGGAGCAAAATAACTCTCCCATTCCCCACTAACTTTAGCGTAGTGCCCATACTGAAAGTAAGGGGGCGCTACACTTCCATTTCCCTTCTAAATGTTTTTGTTTCTCACTTCCTGTTTCTCCTCAGTAAGCTGTTATGGCTGACTAACCCCCGGCCAGAACGACTCGGATCATGGGGGCAAGCTTACTGAGGAGAAACCGGAAGTGAGAAATTCAGACAAAGAAAAAAAACATTTAGAAGGGAAATGGAAGGAAAAGGTAAGTAAACCAACAATGCACTAGCTTAAAGGAACCTATTTAGAAAATAAAAAATGAACCTTTACAACCCCTTTAACTCAAACTTGCGATATAGCTTTAGTTGTGTGGTGAAGCATTTAAAACCAATGACGGTCTGCTACTGTATCAAAAGAGATAATATGGATCACTTGGTTTCATCTGGATTTTGAAATCAGGTTGTCCCAGATTTAAGATTGAGACAGTCAATACATTAGACACCTGGTTTGTAATGATAAAAAAAAAAAACAGTTTACATGGATATGGAGGGAATTAAAAAGTTTTGTGGGATGTGATGTCCTCATTTCTATTTAAAGAGTATTTAAATTTTTTTTAAGACAAGAGGAGTTTCCCATATATACAAGAGGACATTCATGATTTGTCATGAGGGTAGTACATGAAGGGCCGAGACAAGAATTGTTCTAGAAGGGGTGTGCTAGGAGTAGGCATTTGTGTTGAGAGGGGAGATGGGGGAAGAGGATTTGTGCTAGGATGGGGGATTTGGGGGTTTGTGCTAGAAAAGATAATATGGTGGGGGGATTTGTGGCAAGAGGGGACATTTTTTTGTTGGCGAGTGGAATTGGTGCTAGGATGGGGGATTGGTGGAGAGGAATTTGTGCTGGGAGGGCGGATTTTGAGTGTGGGGGGGGGGGGGGGGAGAGAGGATTTGTGCTCAGTGGGGGTATTTGAGGGGTAGAAGATGTGTGCTAGGAAGCAGATTTTTTTTACATTTTTTGGTTGGGGGGAGGGGGGTTGGTGGATTAGTGCTGGGAGCTTATGTGGTTTGAGAGGATTTGAGCTAAGCATGCAGAACCATTTTTACATCCAACAAACAGACTAGTCCATACGAGGTACAGCACCCTAACGTGTTTCACTCAACAAGGAGCTTACTCTAAAGCCTCGTACACGCGATCCGATTGTTGGCAGGGGATTTTCTGTTGACAGACTGTTATCCTAAAATCTTACCATTAGTACGCTCCTTCTGACAATTGTTGTCCGACTTACGGCCAACAAATGTTGGATGACAAGCTAGTAAATTTTCGGCGGACAACGATCTGTTGTCTGATTTTCGTATCGTTCGTCACTCAAAAGTCGAAAGTACAAACATGGATGCTCAGAATCGATGCTCACCAAACACGAAATTAGCAGAAGGGGCCCAAAGGGTGGCGCTCAAGAGCTAAAAGCGGAGTTCCACCCAAAAGTGGAACTTCCGCTTAATCCACTCCTTGCCCCCTTACATGCCACATTTGGCATGTCATTTTTTGGGGGGGGGGGAGTGGGGGCTTCAGGAGGAGTGGGACTTCCTGTCCCACTTCCTCCTTCTGCCCAGGGACCGCTAAGGCGATATGTCATATCGCCTTTTGGCGGCCCGTCCCTGTAGGCGATTGCCTGGGACACGTGACAGGTCCCAGGTGATCGTCTGATCAATCACAGTGCACAGCGCCGCTCGCGCATGTGCAGTGAGTGCCTGGCCGTGAAGCCGAAAGCTGTCACGGCCGGGTGCCCACACTAAGAATGAAGACGCTGGCCGGAGAGGGGGGGAGAGGAGCGGCGCTCCGGCCGGCACGTTGCTGGACCGTGGAGCAGTTGAGTGTCTGTTTATTAAAAGCCAGCAGCTACACTTTTTGTAGCTGCTGACTTTTATTAAATATAAAAACAGCCTGGAACTCCCCTTTAAATTTCTTGTCGTACGTCACTACGTTCGTGTTTGTTGCCTGACAATTGTGTACCGTTAGTATGCAAAAGAAGATGCAGGCACACGCCCTTTGGACAAAAATCAGACGCTCAATTGGCCAACAATTCATTTACGTGGGGTCACAGCTCATTTTAATAAAACATGCCTACCTCTTCCACATTTAAATTACACGGGCTTACGCCGGCCGATTTACACTACGCCGCCGCAACTTACGGAGCAAGTGCTTTGTGAATACTGCACTTGCCTGTCTAAGTTGCGGCGGCGTAGCGTAAATACAATACGCTACACCCAACTAAAGATACGCTCTCCTACGTAAATCTGGTCCTTAGTATTCTCCTGTCTGTTTACATCATTAATTGTTAGTGCAGATTTTGTACAGCATAACACCAAACAACTGAGTTATTACCTTTAGGATCCAAAACATATGTCTTCTCTTCAACCACTGGAACACCTTCTCTCTGCAAAGAAATGGACTGCAATAAGACCTTTACTAAATGAAATTTAGATTGCTTTCTTTTTTGATAAAATATTTGTTTTCACCTTTTTATTTTAGTCTTTGTTGTATCCCAGAGCTGCTTGTAGGCAGGTAGAAGTGGTGCTAATATGAAGAGTGTTGCTGCTGTCCATCAGGCAGGGCAGGACCTGATGAGATGATCCGGCGAACGCTCAGTCTAATGTTAGTTGCTTCCCTAGTGGTAAATAAAGTGGTCACATGACCACTGTTTACTGTTGGTGCAAGGGAAGCCCAATGCAGGACCAATGTGCCTTCTGCCATGGGCTCCAGGCACCATCTTGGGAGAGCCTAAGTCTAATTATGATGATGCAAGATTTTGCCTGCCATGTTTGAGATGCAGAGTGCTATGAATAGCTGGTACTACATCACATAGGGAGTCCAGTGTGGAGAGTACTGGACAGGAACAGGAAGCCATTTGCCAAGGAATGGTGAACCTATAGGACAGGTTCCTAAGAATCAGCGGCTGAGCTTACTACAACGCTCCTAGCTGGGAGGAAATTTCCCTCTGTACAGTCATTGAAGGAATCACACCTTGGCCAACCTCCTGTATGTAATTCCTGTATCATTGTGCTACATAGCCTTGCTATTATGGGGTTGATTTACTAAAGGCAAATCCACTCTGCACTACAAGTGCACTTGGAAGTGCAGTCGCTGTAAATCTGAGGGGTTTCCCTGGGTGATACAATCCACTTTTTTGCATGTATGTTTTTGGCTACGGCGGTAACCTCTAATAGGTGGAGTGACTATAAACAGGGGCCTTAGGTACACTAAGCAGCATATTAGTGGGGTTACGTTTACTTTCTGTTGGTTTATAATGGGCACAGTGGCAGCGTTTGATGGGCACAGTGGCTGCGTTTAATGGGCAAAGTGGCTGCATTTGATGGGCACAGTGGCTGCGTTTGATGGGCACAGTGGCTGCGTTTGATGGGCACAGTGGCTGCGTTTAATGGGCAAAGTGGCTGCATTTGATGGGCACAGTGGCTGCGTTTGATGGGCACAGTGGCTGCATTTGATGGGCACAGTGGCTGCGTTTAATGGGCACAGTGGCTGCGTTTAATGGGCACAGTGGCTGCGTTTGATGGGCACAGTGGCTGCGTTTGATGGGCACAGTGGCTGCATTTGATGGGCACAGTGGCTGCATTTGATGGGCACAGTGGCTGCATTTGATGGGCACAGTTGCAGCGTTTGATGGGCACAATGGCAGAATTTGGAGCACAATGGCAACTTTTAATAGGCAAAATGGCTGCGTTTGATGGGCACAGTGGCTGTGTTTGATGGGCACAGTGGCTGCGTTTGATGGGCACAGTGGCTGCATTTGATGGGCACAGTGGCTGCATTTGATGGGCACAGTGGCTGCATTTGATGGGCACAATGGCAGCATTTGGAGCACAGTGGCAACTTTTAATTGGCAAAATGGCTGCGTTTGATGGGCACAGTGGCTGTGTTTTATGGGCACAGTGGCTACGTTCGATGGGCACAGTGGCTGCGTTCGATGGGCACAGTGGCTGCGTTCGATGGGCACAGTGGCTGCGTTCGATGGGCACAGTGGCTGCATTCGATGGGCACAGTGGCTGCATTCGATGGGCACAGTGGCTGCGTTCGATGGGCACAGTGGCTGCGTTTGCATTCTGGGAGAGGGTACTTAAGGGGGAGACACCATTTTGGGGGTTTCATCTTCCGATCCTCGCCTGAAGGCCCTCCTGGCCTCAGGAATGTGTTAGCAGTTTCCGCCTCGGGGCCACGTTGGCCCGAGGCCTCGCAACTGAGATGTAGGCCCAGAAGTTACTGCAGTCTTCTGATCCAGGGATGATTCTGTGTCGCCTTGCCTGATGGAAGGGACCGAGTAATTGGGGACTCAATTGAAAGATGTATCCGGATCGAAGTTACCTCACAGTGCTGCTGGAGCGGCTGAGAGATCCTGGTCTTTTTCTTTAGAAGCTAACCAAGTGAGGGGTTGACCCAGGGATGGACTGGCCATTGGGACTACAGGGAGTTTCTCGGTGGGCCGATGGCTTAGTGGGCTGGCTTCCGTGACAGCGGACCGCCGCCACCCTCCGCTCCTCTGTCTCTCCCTCCCCGCAGTGCTCATCTGGGGGGGAACAGAGAAGCGGGGGGAGGACCAGAGGAGCAGGGGGGATGACAGAGGAGCATGGGGGGGACCAGAAGGAGCACGGAGGAGGGAACAGACAGCTGACTCAACAGCTATGGCCTGGGAGTTTCTCACTTCTGCCTAATCTTGTCCAATGGGGGGGGGGGTGGCACCGAACTGATTCTTTGCCCGGGTGAAATAATCTCTACCTTCCCCACTGGTACTGCCTATAAGAGTACCAGTACCAGCCGTTTTACTCTAATAAAGTAGAACGGCTAGTGGCTAGTGAAGGGGGAGAGGGGGCTTGGGTGACTGGGGGTGGGGGGGGGGCTTGTCCGGCCGCCATAGGAGAGAAGTGGGCCAATCTGGGTGAAGTCCAGGGCCAAATTTTGGTTTGATTGCCGCCCCCCCCCCCCCCCAAAAAATGGAGCATCAGCCGCCACTGTTACAGACCATTTATTCTACTACTAGTGCTGGGAGGATTTTGAGTGTACAAAGGTTGGGCGACACCTGTTATTTACACAAGACTGTGGGCTAGATTCAGAGAGAATTTACGCCGGTGTATCTATTGATACGCCGCGTGAATTCAAATCTGCGCCGGCGTATCTTCTTTCTGTATTCAGAAAGCAAGATACGCCGAATGTAGGCTAAGATCCGACTGGCGTAAGTCTCTTACACCGTCGTATCTTAGGGTGCATATTTACGCTGGCCGCTAGGTGGCGCTTCCGTCGTTTTCGGCGTAGAATATGCAAATTACCTAGATACGCGATTCACAAACGTACGTGCGCCCGGCGGAATTTTTGACGTTGTTTGCGTAAGGCTTTTTCCGGCGTAACGTTGCTCCTGCTTCTATGAGGCGTACGCAATGTTAAGTATGGACGTCGTTCCTGCGTCAAATTTTGAATTTTTTACGTCGTTTGCGCAAGTCGTTCGCAAATAGGGCTGGACGAAATTGATGTTCACCTCGAAACCAATACGTCCTTGCGGCGTACTTTGGAGCAATGCACACTGGGATATGTACATGGACGGCGGATGCGCCGTTCATAAAAACTTCAATCACGTCGGGTCACCAACCACTTTCATAAAACACGCCCCCCTCATCCTCATTTGAATTAGGCGTGCTTAAGCTTTGTGAATAAAGCACTTGCCTCACTTACTTAAGGCGCCGTAACAATGCGCGATTCGACCTGAATCTAGCCCTGTGTTTTTTAAGACTGTGTTTTTATCCATAGCTATGTTTCTTTTGGAATCAACATTTTTTTCTATCCTCCCATTCAATTACAGTGGAACCTCGGATTACAAGCATAATCCGTTCCAGGAGAATGCTCGTAATCCAAAGTACTCGCATATCAAAGCGAGTTTCCCCATTGAAGTCAATGGAAACGAAAATAATTAGTTCAGCATTGACTTCAATGGCATGCAATACCGCATGCGGCGCCGGAGAGCCTCGGAAAAGGCCGGAAAGGCCCGAGGATACCTCGGCTGACCTCATCAAACCTCGGAAAGACTCCGTTCCCGAGATTTGCCGAAGTCAGCCGAGCTGTCCTCTGGCCTTTCCGTGCATTTCCGAACGGCGCAGTTCGGCTCCACTCGGCTCCCCCCTACCTCAGACCGAATGCGGTACTGCATACCGCTTTAGCCTGAATCGTGCTTGTTTTGCGAGACAACACTCGCAAACCGAGTAACATTTTTTTAAGAATACAGTAATTGCATTGCGAAAAGCTCGTTAACCGCGTTACTCGCAATCCGAGGTTCCACTGTATTTTTGGTACGTTTAAGGACACCCCTCATTTACCAGTGCACAGCACAAAGGTTGTTTGTTTGGAAACAAGCAACGCACATGCTCGGATGCTTCTACAATATATCATATGAAAGAGCCCTTAGGATTTTTACCGTGATTTTGTACAGGTCAAAAGGTCACCAATGTAAAAAGCAGAAAACGCCTGTAATCTGCCAAAAAAGAAGCTCCTGTACTTTTTTGAGCTTCAGGCATTTTGCTTCAGAAAAGAAAACGCTCAGATGTGAACAAGGCCTATTGAAATGAATGGGATTTGTCTTGTTGGGGTTTCTTAGAGCTGAGGCTTACAGCAGAGAAACCCCCAATAAAAATGGCTAGGTGTGAACAGAGCCTTAGGGTCCTTTCACACGTGTGGACCGTTTTTTAGATCATTTTTTTATCATCAGTTGATCCGTTTTTTCATCCGTTTTTCATCCGTTTTACATCCGTTTTTCATCAGTTGTCATCCGTTTTACATCCGTTTTTCATCAGTTGTCATCCGTTTTTCATCCGTTTTTTCATCCGTTTTTTTTTTTTTAGTTAGAACTTTATTTTTATTACATATTTTGATGAAAAACGGATGTTAGCGGATCGGATGTTAAACGGATCGTCCGCTAACATCCGTTTTTCGGCCGTTCCGTTTTTTTGACGGAAGAAAAATAGGGTTTTCTTCCGTTAAAAAAAACGGAGCTTAACGGAGACGTATGTTAACGGACGTTAGCGGATGCTCATCCGCTAACGTACGCTATCCCATTGGAAAGCATTGCAGTCCGTAAACGGACGTATGAAAAAACGGACGAACGGTCCGCACGTGTGAAAGGACCCTAAAGGTTACACTTTAGAAATACAACCCTGCTTCTCACCTCGAGCTGAAGCACTTTTCGCACACCGTCCGATATGCCCATTGGTCCCAGCGCCTTGACAGTCACGGTCGGGTTTTCCTTTCCAATGGCAACCACTGAAAATGGGATGGAGAGTGCTGACTTGCTGGCCAAAGTTACAATCTGCTGTACGGCGCCTCCTTCAGGTGTACTGGGGGTACACATCCCCTCTGTCTTCTCTACAAACACTTTCACCTGTTCCAAAAGAGAAGCAAAGAAGCTGAAGTTAGAGCTGCACGATTCTGGAGAAAATGAGAATCACAATTTTTTTTGCTTAGAATAAAGATCATGGCCCGGATTCAGATAGGAGTTACGACAGCGTATCTCCGGATACGACGTCATAACTCTGAGTTCTGCCGGTCGTATCTATGCACTTGTTTCGTAGAATCAGTTACGCATAGATTTCCCTAAGATCCGACCGGCGTAAGTCTCTTACACCGTCGTATCTTAGGCTGCATATTTACGCTGGCCGCTAGGTGGCGCTTCTGTAGATTTACGCAAGGAATATGCAAATTAGGTAGATACGCCGATTCAGAAAGGTATGTCCGCCCAGTGCATTTTTTTACGTTGTTTACGTTAGGCTTTTTCCGGCGTAAAGTTACCCCTGCTATATGAGGCGTATCCTATGTTAAGTATGGACGTCGGGCCAGCGTCGAATTTTCCGTCGATTACGTCGTTTGCGTAAGTCGTTCGCGAATAGGGCTGGGCGTAATTTACGTTCACGTCGAAAGCATTGGCTTTTTGCGGGTTAATTTGGAGCATGAGCACTGGGATACGTCATTTACGTGGGGTCAGCCTTCATTACCATACAACACGCCCACTGCATGGAGAATTTGAATTCCGCGGGCTTACGCCGGGACCACATACGCTAGGCCGCCTTAACTTAGGGCGCAAGTTCTTTCTGAATACGGAACTTGCGCCCGAAGTTACGGCGGCGTAACGTATCTGAGATTGTATCTGAATCCAGGCCCATGATTCTTGGCGTAACATCATCTTTCACATTATACAAAAAAATTAGGCTAACGTTACTGTTTCTTTTTTTTTTATTCATTGAAGTGTATTTTCTTCCCCAAAAATTGCGTTTGAAAGACCGCTGCGCAAATACAGTGTGACATAAAATAGCGACCGCCATTTCATTCTCTAGGATCTCTGCTAAACATATATATATATAATGTTTGGGGGTTCTAAGCTCGTTGTCCGCCGTTGTCCCGCGATCGTGTCACGGATCGGCAGAACCTGTCATCGGGAATGGTGATCACTGTTCTATCACTGGTAGCCCATCCCCCCCACAGTTAGAATCACTCCCTATGACACACTTAACCCCTTAACCCCTTCATCACCCCTAGTGTTAAACCCCTTCACCTGCCAGTGTCATTTACATAAAAATCAGTGCATTTTTATAGCAATGATCGCTGTATACATGACAATGGTCCCAAAATAGTGTCAAAGTGTCCGATGTGTCCGCCATAATGTCGCAGTCATGATAAAAATCGCAGATCACCACCATTACTAGTAAGAAAAAAATATATTAATAAAAATGCCATAAATTTATCCCCTATTTTGTAGGCGCTATAACGTTTGCGCAAACAAATCAATATACGATTACAGGGAGTGCAGAATTATTAGGCAAATGAGTATTTTGACCACATCATCCTCTTTATGCATGTTGTCTTACTCCAAGCTGTATAGGCTCGAAAGCCTACTACCAATTAAGCATATTAGGTGATGTGCATCTCTGTAATGAGAAGGGGTGTGGTCTAATGACATCAACACCCTATATCAGGTGTGCATAATTATTAGGCAACTTCCTTTCCTTTGGCAAAATGGGTCAAAAGAAGGACTTGACAGGCTCAGAAAAGTCAGAAATAGTGAGATATCTTGCAGAGGGATGCAGCACTCTTAAAATTGCAAAGCTTCTGAAGCGTGATCATCGAACAATCAAGCGTTTCATTCAAAATAGTCAACAGGGTCGCAAGAAGCGTGTGGAAAAACCAAGGCGCAAAATAACTGCCCATGAACTGAGAAAAGTCAAGCGTGCAGCTGCCAAGATGCCACTTGCCACCAGTTTGGCCATATTTCAGAGCTGCAACATCACTGGAGTGCCCAAAAGCACAAGGTGTGCAATACTCAGAGACATGGCCAAGGTAAGAAAGGCTGAAAGACGACCACCACTGAACAAGACACACAAGCTGAAACGTCTTGACTGGGCCAAGAAATATCTCAAGACTGATTTTTCTAAGGTTTTATGGACTGCTGAAATGAGAGTGAGTCTTGATGGGCCAGATGGATGGGCCCGTGGCTGGATTGGTAAAGGGCAGGGAGCTCCAGTCCGACTCAGACGCCAGCAAGGTGGTGGTGGAGTACTGGTTTGGGCTGGTATCATCAAAGATGAGCTTGTGGGACCTTTTCGGGTTGAGGATGGAGTCAAGCTCAACTCCCAGTCCTACTGCCAGTTTCTGGAAGACACCTTCTTCAAGCAGTGGTACAGGAAGAAGTCTGCATCCTTCAAGAAAAACATGATTTTCATGCAGGACAATGCTCCATCACACGCGTCCAAGTACTCCACAGCGTGGCTGGCAAGAAAGGGTATAAAAGAAGAAAAACTAATGACATGGCCTCCTTGTTCACCTGATCTGAACCCCATTGAGAACCTGTGGTCCATCATCAAATGTGAGATTTACAAGGAGGGAAAACAGTACACCTCTCTGAACAGTGTCTGGGAGGCTGTGGTTGCTGCTGCACGCAATGTTGATGGTGAACAGATCAAAACACTGACAGAATCCATGGATGGCAGGCTTTTGAGTGTCCTTGCAAAGAAAGGTGGCTATATTGGTCACTGATTTGTTTTTGTTTTGTTTTTGAATGTCAGAAATGTATATTTGTGAATGTTGAGATGTTATATTGGTTTCACTGGTAAAAATAAATAATTGAAATGGGTATATATATTTTTTTTGTTAAGTTGCCTAATAATTATGCACAGTAATAGTCACCTGCACACACAGATATCCCCCTAAAATAGCTAAAACTAAAAACAAACTAAAAACTACTTCCAAAAATTTTCAGCTTTGATATTAATGAGTTTTTTGGGTTCATTGAGAACATGGTTGTTGTTCAATAATAAAATTAATCCTCAAAAATACAACTTGCCTAATAATTCTGCACTCCCTGTATTGTAATTTTTTTACCAAAAATATATGGAAGAATACATATCGGCCTAAACTGAGGAAAAAAATATTTTTTTTTATATATTTTTTGTGGGATATTTATTATAGCAAAAAGTTAAAAATATTGAATTTTTTTCAAAATTGTCGCTCCATTTTTGTTTATAGCGCAAAAAATAAAAACCGCAGAGGTGATAAAATACCACAAAAAGAAAGCTCTATTTGTGGGGAAAAAAGGACGTCAATTTTGTTTGGGTTCCACGTCACACCACCGCGCAATTGTCAGTTAAATTGACGCAGTGCAGAATCGCAAAAAATGGCCAGGTCATTGGGCAGTTAAATTCTCCGGGGCTGAAGTGGTTAATTGTGCATTTTTCTTCCGAATTCCATGCCCCAAATAATAATTAATTCCCCGGTGGGAAATAATTTGTTCCTGTAGTGGTAGTAACGGTGAATTATAATCCCTTTTTATTTGCCTATATAAATCCCATACTCTAATTACCAGTGTTGTGAATGTGCTTAGAAAATAAACGATAGTGTTGTTGTATTCAGATCATTTTATCCAAACACGTCCCAGTCAACGTGATTTCATTTTTAACCCAACCATTTTCTCTAAAGTAAAATGACCAATCAATAATTTGTGTCAGTAATACTTCTTTATAGTATCTTTTAAAATCTGGTACAGCAAATCCTCCGTATATTTTCTCTTTACTTAATATTGTATTCTTGTTTTTTGTTTTTTATGTTGCCATATAAAGCCAAGAATCATCTTTTTTAACCTTTTCACGCCTAAGCCCATTTCTGACATTTATTGCTTACAAGTTAAAATCCATGGGCTGGATTCAGGTAGCTGCGCCCCTTCTTACGGCGGCGCAGCGTATCGTATTTACGCTGCGCCGCCGTAAGTTTGAGAGGCAAGTACTATATTCACAAAGCACTTGCCTCCTAACTTACGGCGGCGTAGCGTAAATGGGGCCGGCGTAAGCGCGCTTCATTCAAATGATGTTAAGGGGGGGCGTGTTTTATTTAAATTAGGTTGACCCTGCGTATTTTACGTTTTTTTACGAACGGCGCAGCATGCTCGAAATTCCGACGCAAATCGACATTGCTTTCGACGTGAATGTAAATTACGTCCAGCCCTATTCGCGAACGACTTACGCAAACGACGTAATAAATTTAAATTTTGAAGCTGAAACGACGTCCATACTTAACATTGGCTGCGCCACCTACTGTAATAGCAGGAGCAACCTTACGCCGAAAAAGCCTATCGTAAACGACGTAAATAAATTGCGCCGGCCGTACGTACGTTTGTGAATCGGCGTATCTAGGTAATTTGTATATTCTACGCCGAAAACAACGGAAGCGCCCCTAGCGGCCAACGTAATATTGCACACAATTATACGCCGCCGCATTCAAGTTACGTCGGCGGAGGAAGCCTATTTTTTTAGCGTGTCTGCCTTTGAGAATCGGCGTAACGATGCGCCGGCGCAGATTTCAAATTACGGCGGCGTATCTGGAGATACGCCGCCGTAAAAGCTACCTGAATCTACCCCCATATTTTTTTGCTTGAAAATTACTTAGAACCCCCAAACATTTTATATTACCGTATATACTTGAGTATATGCCGACCCAAATATAAGCAGAGGCACCTAATTTTACCACAAAAAAACTGGGAAAACGTATTGACTCGAGTATAAGCCTAGGGTGAGAATGCAGCAGCTACTGTAAATGGAAAAGAGGGTCAACAATGCCCATTTGCAGCCTCACTGTGCCCATTTGCAACCTCACTGTGCCCATTTGCTGCCTCACTGTGTCACCATCCTTCTCATTTAACAAACTACACAGAGGATATTTTTCTGATCACCACACTTGCAAAGCATTACACATTGCATGCTCAAGTCATTGTGAGTCAGCGTTCCACCTGTCACGGACATCCTTTCGTCCTCGTCCATGGGACGAGGATGAGAGGACATCCGTGATAGGCGGAAACACTGAACACTGACGGGAAATTGAGTGTTCCCCTATCACGGATGAGAACGAGGAAGAGGCGCGGCTTTCACTGGATGGCCGCCATCTGAAGGCAGACACAGACTCAAGTATAAGCCAAGGGGGGGCATTTTTAGCAGGGATTCTAGAGAATAAAATGGTCATCGTTGCATTATTTTATGTCACACAGTATTTGTGCAGCATTATTTCAAACACGTTTTTTTGGGGAAAAATACACTTTCATAATTCAAAAAAAAAAAGAAACGAAACAGTAAAGTTAGCCCAATTTTTTTGTATAATGTGAAAGATGATGTTACCGAGTAAATAGATACCTAACATGTCATGCTTTGAAACTGCGCACATTTGTGGAATTGGCGACAAAGTACGGGACCTAAAAATCTCCATAAGTGACGGTTGAAAACATGTAACGGTTACCAGGTTAGAGTTAGAAGAGGTCTTTAGCTAGAATTATTGCTCTTAGGCCTCATACACACACATACCTCCCAACTGTCCCTGATTTTGAGGGACTGTCCCTGATTTGGAGCAATGTCCCTCTGTCCCTCATCCTCCTCATTTGTCCCTCATTTTGGTATGATCTCTATATAGATGTATATAAAATGCACTTTTTATCTATCAAAAAGTGTTTTCCAGCACTAAACCTTTCATCTGATTTCTAAATTGCTGCATTTGTAAATTCCAAAAGCCAATATAAAGGAATAGTAGTGGTAAAAAAATCACTTGTGGGTTTAACCAATCATATTTTTTTTTGTAAAATTCTTCTTTAAGGGGGTGTGGCAAGGGGTGTGTCCTATGCCTGCCTACTTTTGTGGATAGGTGTCCCTCATTCCCAGCTCAGAAAGTTGGGAGGTATGCACATGACCGTTTTCCCCGACAGAATCCATCAAGAAACTTGGCGGGAGAGCTTTTTTGCCGAGGAAAACGGTTGTGTGTATGTTTTTCATCTAGGAAACTGTCGAGGAACTCGACGAGAAAAAAAGAGAACAAGTTCTCTTTTTCCTCGACGGGAGTCTCAATTTTTCCTCGTCGGGCTGGTTTTCGACGAGAAACGCGTTCCTGTGTATGCTAAGAAACCCGCGCATGCTCAGAATAAAGTATGAGACGGGAGCGCACCATCGGTAAAAGTAGGGTTTGTAATGGAGATAACACATTTTTCACGCTGTAACAGTCTGAAAAGTGCAAATCGTCTCTTACCAAACTTTTACTTAACACGCAGTAACATAAGATTAGCAAAAGCAGCCCCAAGGGTTGTACCAGTGGAATCGAACTTCCCCTGACGTCGTACGTGTTGTACGTCACCGCGTTTGAGAATGACGAGATTTGGTCTTGACAGTGTGTACGCAAAGAAAGCTTGTCAAGTTTCTCCACAAGCCTGACAAGGAACTTGTCGAGGAAAACGATGTTTCATTTACGACGAGTTCCTCGGTCGTGTGTACGAGGCCTCACTCTGACGATCGTGGCGATACCTCACAATAGAACGCCTTTGGGATGAATTAGAGCGGAGAATGCGATCCAGGCCTTCCACATCAGTGCCTGACCTCACAAATGTGCTTCTGGAAGAATGGTCAAACATTTCCATAGACACACTCCTAAACCTTGTGTACGGCCTTCCCAGATAAGTGTAGACTGTGAGACAGGCTTTCTCATCCAACATCAGTGGGGTAGATTCATGTACCTGCGCTTCTTCTTATGGCGGAGCAGCGTATCGTATTTACGATACGCCGCCGTAACTTACAGGAGCAAGTGCAGTATTCACAAAGCACTTGCTCCGTAAGTTGCGGCGGCGTAGCGTAAATGGGGCCGGCGTAAGCGCGCGCAATTCAAATGTGGAAGGGGGGGGCGTGTTTTATGTAAATCTATGATGACCTGACGTGATTGGCGTTTTGTATGGACGGCGCATGCAAATCCGTGTACATATCCCAGTGTGCATTGCTCCCAAGTACGGCGCAACGACGTATTGGTTTCGACGTGAACGTAAATTACGTCCAGCCCTATTCGCGAACGACTTACGCAAACAACGTAAAAAATTCAAATTTCGAAGCGGGAACGACGTCCATACTTAACATTGGCTGCGCCTCCTAATAGCAGGAGCAACCTTACGCAGAAAACGACGCAAACGACGTAAAAAACTACCGCCGGGCGCACGTACGTTCGTGAATCGACGTAACTAGGTAATTTGCATATTCTACGCCGAAAACAACGGAAGCGCCCCTAGCGGCCAACATAATATTGCACACAATTATACGGCGCCGCATTCAAGTTACGTCGGCGGAGGAAGCCTATTTTTTTAGCGTATCTGCCTTTGAGAATCGGCGTAACGAGATTTCAAATTACGACGGCGTATCTGGAGATACACTGCCGTAAAAGCTACATGAATCTACCCCAGTGTTGTCTTGATCCATATTATAGCTGATTGAAGGTGTTTGAAATTGCCTTAAAATTGCCATTAACGAGAAGTTTGTACGTTTAGGGTGGTCTGTACTCCCCTCACCTGCATGTCTTGTTCTTGGAAGTTATACAGTACAGGTCTCAGCTCAATCTGTTCAAATCTCTTCACCGTCGATGGAACTCTCAAGTAAATGTGGAACGGTTTGAAAACTTTCACCTTCACGGGGTTAGCCACACAAAACCCTGCAAAGCAAGAGATGATCAGAGCAATACCAAGAGCGAGTTTCACTGGAGAGCAAGAAACTTGTGTGATTAAAGTTAAAAATAACCAAAATTATATTAATAGGCCACCTGTGCTCTGCAAACCTTAAAGAAAGTTAGACCCGGAGTAAGGAAGCAGAGGCGTTGCTATGGGGGTGCGGGGGTACGGTCCGCACCGGGTGACACCTGCTAGAGGGGTGACACCATCCCTTTTTATTTTTTTTACCTGACATGCCCAGCCTGCCCTGTGCAAACCCAGCCTGCCCTGTACCACCCCAGCCTGCCCTGTACCACCCCAGCCTGCCCTGTATCACCCAGCCTGCCCTGTACCACCCCAGCCTGCCCTGTACCACCCCAAACAGCCCTATACCACCCCAGCCTGCCCTCTACCCCCCCCCCAAACAGCCCTGTACCACCCCAGCCTGCCCTGTACCACCCAGCCTGCCCTGTGCCACCACAGCCTGCCCTGTACCACCCCAGCCTGCCCTGTACCACACCAAACTTTCCCATGCCACCCCAACTTGCCCTGTGCTACCCTAACTTGCCCTGTACCACCCCAATCTGCCCTATGCCACCATAACATGCCCTATACCACCCCAACTTGCCCTGTACCACCCCAACCTTTCCCATGCCATCCCAACTTGCCCTATGCCACCCTAACTTGCACTATACCACCCCAACCTGCCCTGTACCACCCTAACTTGCCCTATACCACCCCAACCTGCCCTATGCAACCCTAACTTGCCCTATACCACCCCAAACTAACCTATATCACCCCAACATGCCCTATACCACCTTAACCTGTCCTATACCACCCCACTACACCAACCTGCCACTATACCACTCTATACTACCCTAACCTGCCACTATACTGCCCTATACTATCATTTACAGGGGCTGGTTTGGGGTGCGCCCCGTGCGCTGCCTGCTTGGTGCTGGGCAGCCTAGACAGAGGGGGGGGTGACACCATGTTTTACCGCACCGGGTGACACCAACCCTAGTGACGCCACTGTAAGGAAGGAAGGTGTAGGGCCAACATGACAGTGTAAAAGGGGGTTTGACTTGGGAGGAGTTTTTAAGTATGTTAAAATAAATAAGGATTGGAGTACTTACTGGATTGGTGGGTTGGAATGAGTGGGTGGAGCTGCAGGGGATGAACAATAGGAGGATCCTGGTGAGTTCTCCACTCAGAAGAGGGACTGCTTTGGGGCAACTTCCCCCCCTCCCTTTCATGGGTTCATTTTTTTGGGCATTTTCTGGGGACATTTTGTGTCCATGTTGTGTTTTTGTTATGGCAACTGGCGTGGTACAAGGCTCTTGTATGTGCTTTATTACTTTGTGCTATAGGCAAAAGACAGCTACGGCACAGCTCTCAAGTTCTGGGAGGACGGCCATGGCTGTCCTTTTATGTGCACACCTCCTGGGGCGTGCATCTTGTCCCTTGAACACAGCTGATCACAGATTGCGGTACAGGACCAATCACAGCGGCCCTTTACCATGTGATCAGCTGTGTCCAATCACAGCTGATCACCTGTATACAGACTTAACAATTGTGTTAATAAAATGGCTGCTATGGTCATTGACGCTTTCTTGCTTGTGCTATAGGCAAAAGACGGCTACAGCAGGGCTCTCCAGTTCTGGGAGGACGTCCATGGCTGTCTTCCCACATATATGTTTTCTGGGGCCCACATTGGGCAAGCTCGGTGACCACTGTGTCCTTTAAACACAGCTTATCACAGATTGCGGTAGAGGGCCAATCACATCGGCCCTTTACCATGTCTCCAATCACAGCTGGTCACATGTAAACAGACTTGCTGGTTATTGGTATTCCTTTCCACGCTCTCTGCAGGGCACAGTGAGTACACTGTTTACACTGATAATCAAGGCACTGATCATGAGTGTCCTGATTATGAGTGCAGCCCCATCAGTGCAGCTTATCAGTGCCCATTAGTGCAGCTTATCAGTGCCACCCCATCAGTACAACCTCATCAGTGCAGCCTCAGTGACCATTAGTGCAGTCTCATCAGCGCTCTTCAGTGAAGAAGAAAAATTACTTATTTGCTAAATTTTATAAGAGAATCGAATAAAAAACAGTGGCGATTAAATACCACCAAAAGAAAGCTCTACCTGTCTCATAAAAAAAAAAATGATAAAAATGTAATTTGCTGAAATCTGAAAATTGGCGTGGGCAGGAAGGGGGTGAAAGTGCCCGGTATTTAAAGTTTTAAAGATCTTACCTTTTCCTGAAGACATTCCGATTGCTTGGATCTCCCATGTGGTAATAGAATCTGGGACTGCGACTGTTTCACTAAAAGAAAGAAATCAAAATCAGATTTTTTTTTTCTCTCATGATATATTTTGTATATTTGGGATCTTCAAGTGAAACTTAAAGCGAAGGTTCACTTTTAAATTGGAATATTTATTATAGCAAAAAGTAAAAAATATTGAGCTAGATTCATGTAGCTCTCACGTCGGCGTATCTATTGATACGCCGCGGAAGTCAGTAGATGCGCCGTTGTATCTATGCATGCTATTCACGGTCACGGAGCTAGATACGCCTGAATTTCAGCTTCCTCCGACCGACGTAAGTGTTAGTACGCCGTCGTATCTAGGGTGCAAATTTACGCTGGCCACTAGGGGCACTTCCGTAAATTTACGTGTAGAATATGTAAATGACCTAGATACGCCGATTCACGAACGTACTTGCGCCCGCTACGCCGTTTACGTAAGGCTTACGTCTGGCGTAACGTTACCCCTGCTATATGAGGCGCAGCCAATGTTAAAGTATGGACGTCGGAACAGCCTTCGAATTTTACGTCGTTTACGTAAGTGGTACATGAATGGGGCTGTGCGTTGGTTACGTTCACGTCGAAAGCATTGAGCCGACGTATCTTAGGGAGTATATGCGACGTGACTCTGAGCATGCGCGCGCATGCCGGGATCGTTAGTGAAAACATTTACATGGGGTCACGGCTACTTTGAATACAACATGCCCACTACCTTCCACATTTGAATTAGGCGTGCTTACCCCTGCCTAGTTACACTACGCCGGCGCAACGCACGGCGCCAGATCTTTGTGAATAAAGGTCTGGGCGCCCTATTTTACTTTGGCGTAGCGCATATGAGATGCACTACGCCGGCAGAACTATACGCTGAGCTACGTGAATCTAGCTCATTGTGTTTTTTCAAAATTGTCTGTTTATAACACAAAAAAAAAAACCACAGAGATGATCAAATACCACCAAAAGAAAGCTCTATTTGTGGGGGAAATAATGATCAAAATTTATTTGGGTCACACGACCACGTATTTGTCATTCAAAGTGTGACAGCGCTGAAAGCTGAAAATTGGCCTGGGCAGGAAGGGGGTGAAAAGGCCCGGTATGGAAGTGGTTAAATCACCTCACAAAAACAGTGGCCCAGATTCAATAAGCAATTGCGCCTGTGTAACCATAGGTTACACAGCGCAATTGCTTACTTGCTCCGGCGTTACGAATGCTCCTGATTCAGGAACATCGTAACGCCGACTGCAGCCTAAAATCTGCGTGGCATAAGGCTCTTATGCCACGCATATTTTAGGCTGCATTCTTGCGATGCCCGCTAGGGGGCGCTCCCATTGTGCTCAGTGTATAGTATGCAAATTGCATACTAACACCGATTCACAATGTTGCACGAGCCCTGCGTACGCAAGTTACGTAGTTTCCGTACGGCGTGTTTAGCGTAAGGCTGCCCCTTCTAATAGTAGGGGCAGCCAATGCTAAAGGATACCCGTCGTTCCCGCGTCGCGATATTTGAACGTTACGTCGTTTGCGTAAGTGAGTCCAGCGCCATTCACGTTCACTCTGAAGCAAATGACGTCCTTGCGACGTCATTTGCCGCAATGCACGTCGGGAAAGTTTCCCGACGGAGCATGCGCTCTACGCTCGGCGCGGGAGCGCGCCTAATTTAAATGATTCCCGCCCCCTACGGGATCATTTAAATTGCGTGCTCTAGCGCCGGGCAATTTTGCAGGCGCGCCCTCGCAATTTACGGAGCTACTGCTCCATGAATCGAGGGCAGCGGAGCAAATTTGCGGGGGCGCAGGGCAAAATCGTTGCCCTGCGCCTCCGCAAATAATGCGCAAATCTCTTTGAATCTGGGCCAGTATTATTTCGAAATGGTACACTAATAACACACGCAGTGTTTGATTTCAGAAATATGTTTACAGCTCAAATTTAAATGGAATTTTATTTGAATTTCCTAAATTCTGACAAATTTTGTATATTTATTCGGAGCATTCGGTAAAGTTTGTATACAGTATTCCGAATCTCCGAATAACGAAAAATTTGTCTGAATATTAATTTGTAATGAAACTAACCGCACATGTCTACTTGAATGTCCAAAGCCTGGCCACAGGTTCACTTTAACTGCTTGCCGACCAGCGCACGACTATATACGTCTGCAGCATGGCACGGCCAGGCAGAAGGACGTATATATACGTCCCCTTTAGGATCGCGGCATTGTGGATGTGCCCGCCGCGAGCCCCGTGAACCCGACCACAGGTCCCGCGGACTCGATTGCCACTAGGATACCAGCGATCGTCTCACGGTGAGGAAGAAGGGAGGAAATGCTGATGTAAACAAGCATTTCCCCGCTCTGCCTAGTGACAATGACAGTGATCACCGCTTCCTGTAATCGGAAGGGGTGATCACTGTCTTGTCACACACAGCCCATCCCCCCTACAGTAAGAATCACTCACTAGGGCACACTTAACCCCTTCAGCACCACCTAGTGGTTAACCCCTTCACTGCCCGTGTAATTTTCACAGTAATCAGTGCATTTTTATAGCACTGATCGCTGTAAAAATGACAATGGTCCCAAAATGTGTCAAAAGTGTCCGAAGTGTCCGCCATGTCGCAGTCACGATAAAAATCGCCGCCATTACTAGTAAAAAAAAATATTAATAAAAATGCCATAAAACTATCCCTTATTTTGTAGACGCTATGGGCCAGATTCACAGAGATCGGCGTATCTGTGAGCGGGCGTAGCGCATCTCATATGCGCTACGCCGACGTAACATAGAGAGGCAAGTACAGTATTCACAAAGCACTTGCTCCCTAAGTTACGGCGGCGTATCGTAAATGAGCCGGTGTAAGCCCGCCTAATTCAAATTAGGCTGGTAGTGGGTGTGTTGTATTGAAATGAATTGTGACCCCCATTTAAATGAAGCGCCGAACGAACGGCGCATGCGCGCCGAACGACCGGCACATGCGCGCGCATGCTCAGAATCACGTTGAATTCACGCCCTAAGATACGACAGCTCAATGGCAACGACGTGAGCGTAACCTACGCCCAGCCCCATTCACGTACCACTTATGTAAACGGCGTAAAATCCGACGGCTGTTCCGTCGTCCATACCTTAGCATTGGCTGCGCCTCATATTGCAGGGGTAACTTTACGCCGGACGTAAGCCTTATGTAAACGGCGTAGCTGAATCCGACGGGCGCAAGTACGTTTGTGAATCGGCGTATCTAGGTCATTTGTATATTCAACGCGTAAATCTACGGAAGCGCCCCTTGCGGCCATCGTAAATATGCACCAAAGATACGACGGCGTAGGAGACTTGCGTCGGTCGTATCTTGGCAAATTTCAGGCGTATCTCAGTTCCTGAATTCGCGTATAGATACGACAGCGCACATTTGGACTTACGACGGCGTATCTGGAGATACGTCGTCGTAAGTCCTTTCTGAATCCAGCCCTATAACTTTTGGGTAAAGCGATCAATAAACGCTTATTGCGATTTTTTTTTTTTTTTTTTTTACCAAAAATATGTAGAAGAATACGTATCGGTCTAAACTGAGGAAAAAAATGTTTTTTTATATATTTTTTGGGGATATTTATTACAGCAAAAAGTAAAAAATATTGAATTTTTGTTTATAGCGCTCTATTTTTACATAATTGTCCATGAACGTTGCTTAGTAAATCAGCTTGTCATTCAGGATTATTACTTTCTTGGGAAGAAGAATTTGTGTGATAGAAAAGTTGTGATACATACGTGAGCTTTTTGTTCACCGTGACCGTCCTCCATAAGAAGGTTTCTTGGAACTTTGAGCGAACCTGAACTTCATTTTCATCTGTAAAATCTTCTTCATTTTGATCATGCTTTTGGGCTATAGAAATACAATTTTTTTTTTTAGAAAATTACATAGAAATCTAAAAAGTGTGATCACAGAAAAAGTTCAAGTGGTCCATCAAATCTGCACCATTTTTTAACATTTATTATTAACATTTTATGTTTGTTTGTTTTTTAACCATTTTGCTTGGCTAGACCTAGACCTACACTATATTACCAAAAGTATTGGGACGCCTGCCTTTGTACCCACATAAACATTAATGGCACCCCAGTCTTAGTCCGTAGGGTTCAATATTGCGTCGGCCCACCCTTTGCAGCTATAACAGCTTCAACTCTTCTGGGAAGGCTGTCCACAAGGTTTAGGAGTGTGTCTATGGGAATGTTTGACTATTCTTCCAGAAATGCATTTGTGATGTCAGGCACTGATATGGAACGAGAAGGCCCGGCTTGCGGTCTCCGCTCTAATTATTATTATTATACAGGATTTATATAGCGCCAACAGTTTGCGCAGCGCTTTACATCAGGGAAGACGGTACAGTCACAATACAGGAGGGATCAGAGGGCCCTGCTCGTTAGAGCTTACAATCTAGAAGGGAGGGTCAAGTGGAACAAAGGGTAGTTAGCTGTGGGGGATGATCAGATGGACTCAAATGAAAATACAGTTGTTAGGTATGGGTAGGGTAGGCTTCTCTGAAGAGGAGGGTTTTCAGGGATCCTCTAAAAGCCAATAGAGAAGGAGATAGACGGATAGATTGGGGTAAGGAGTTCCATAGGCTTGGAAAGGCTCTGGAAAAGTCCTGGAGACGAGCATGGGAGGAGGTGATGAGAGAGCTAGAGAATGGGAGGTCTTGAGAAGAACAAAGAGAACGTTTAGGTTGGTATTTAGAGACTAGGTCAGTGATATAGCTGGGGGAAGAGTTGTGGATGGCTTTGTAGGTAATTGTTAGTATTTTGAATTTAATTTGTTGGGTGAGCTGAAGCCAGTGGAGGGATTGACAGAGGGGAGTAGCAGAGTGTTCTATCGGTTTTAGGTCAGGATTCTGCACAGGCCAGTCAAGTTCCTCCACACTTATTGTTAACACCACTCTATTACAAGATCTTGGTGACCGTCAAGCCTCATACACATGATCAGACTTTTCCGTGGATTTTGCTCCATTGGTTCTGAGCATGCGTGTTTGTACTTTGGACTTAAGTCCGATGGACTTGTGTACATACGATCGGATTAGCCAACGTAGGACATTTGTTGCCGTAAAAGTTTGTCTGTTTGCACAGCAAACATTTGTGCGATGGAAAACACAAAAAGTTTGTCCGATGGAGCATACACACGGTCGGATTGTCCGATCAAACAGGTCTGTCGGACATTTGTTGTCAGAAAGTCTGATCGTGTGTACGGGCCTTTAGAGCCGGTTCACACTGGGGCGGCACGACTTCGGGGGCGACTCAGCAAGGCGTCCTGAGGACGACTTCAGAGGCGACTTGCAAAATGACTTCTGTATAGAAGTCAATGCAAATCGCCCCCAAAGTCGTACAAGAACCTTTTTCTAAGTCGGAGCGCCTTGCGTCGCTCCTATTAGAACGGTTCTATTGAATAGAATGGGACGCGATTTGTCGCCTGACGAGTCGCCCCAGTGTGAACCGGCTCTTATGCCCCGTACACACCATCACTTTATGTGATGAAAAAAAACGACACTTTCTGTGAAGTAAAAAATGACGTTTTTGAAACTTCAATTTTCAAAGACGAAGTTGCCTACACACCATCGTTTTTCTCACAATGTTCTTGCAAAGTGAGGTTACGTTCCACCACGTTTTACCATTGAAATAGCTTCTGGGCATGCGTGGATGAAAAAACGTCTTACAAAACGACGTTTTTTGCTACACACGGTCAATTTCTGTGAAGTAAAAAGTGCACTTTTGAAAAACGACACATAAAATTGAAGCATGCTTCAATTTTTTTTGGTCGTTTTTTACAAGACATAAAACGACGTTTTCCCCCACACACAGTCAATTAAAGTGACGTTTTTAAAAACGTCATTTTTTTTCATCACATAAAGTGATGGTGTGTACGCGGCATTACAGTTGTTGTCTGGACAGGAATAGAGATGAAATCTCCCAATAGGGACTCCTGTTTTGGATTTCCCAGACTTTTTCTATTTCTATTTGATCCACAGTACCTATAGCTACAGAAGCCAGTGGAGGCTTTCTTTAACCACTTCCCGACCGCCGCATGTAGATATACGTCGGCAGAATGGCACGGACAGGCACATCAACGTACCTGTACGTGCCTGCCTAGACGTGGGTCGGGGGTCCAATCGGGACCCCCCCCGCTACACGTGGCGGTCGGGTTCCCTCGGGGAGCGATCCGGGACAACGGGGCGGCTATTTGTTTATAGCCGCTCCATCGCAATCGCTCCCCGGAGCTGAAGAACGGGGAGAGCCGTATGTAAACATGGCTTCCCCGTGCTTCACTATGGCGCTGCATCGATCAAGTGATCCCCTTTATAGGGGAGACTCGATCGATGACGTCATTCCTACAGCCACACCCCCCTACAGATGTAAACACACACTAAGTGTACACTAAATCCTACAGCGCCACCTGTGGTTAACTCCCAAACTGCAACTGTCATTTTCACAATAAAGAATGCAATTTTAATGCATTTTTTGCTGTGAAAATGACAATGGTCCCAAAAATGTGTCAAAATTGTCCGAAGTGTCCGCTATAATGTCGCAGTCACGAAAAAAATCGCCGATCGCCGCCATTAGTAGTAAAAAAAAAAAAATAATAAAAATGCAATAAAACTATCCCCTATTTTGTAAACGCTATACATTTTGCGCAAACCAATCGATAAACGCTTATTGCGATTTTTTTTACCAAAAATATGTAGAAGAATATGTATCGGCCTAAACTGAGGAAAATTTTTTTTTTATATATGTTTTTGGGTGATATTTATTATAGCAAAAAGTAAAAAATATTGCATTTTTTTCAAAATTGTCGCTCTATTTTTGTTTATAGCGCAAAAAATAAAAACCGCAGAGGTGATCAAATACCACCAAAAGAAAGCTCTATTTGTGGGGAAAAAAGGACGACAATTTTGTTTGGGAGCCACGTCGCACGACCAAGCAATTGTCTGTTAAAGCGACGCAGTCCCGAACTGTAAAAACACCTTGGGTCTTTAGGCAGCATATTGGTCCGGGGCTTAAGTGGTTAAAGCTCATCTAATGCTTGATGAAGTCAAAAATGGCGAAAAGCTTTGGGACGTGGCTATGCAAAGCTCAGTTCATGTGTTGATCATGGGAGAGTGTGGAAGGTGACTACACTGACAGTTGAAACCAACATGGAGGTGGTGAGACTTGGATGAGTTGTTGCCTATCTGATACCTACCCATTCACATACAATGTACAAGATGATTTTAAATGTGAGCGGTTTACTTGGATTTTAATGTTTTATGGGATTAATGCACTATTGGAGGCTTTTTGTTTTCTCTCACACACATGCGATGAGGTGAGACCTGCTGATTGTGGAGTGATAGACACACTACCACGTGGATATTAATCTAAAAGCTTATGGCCCAGATTCACGTAGCACTTACGCCGACGTATCTCGAGATACGCCGCGTAAGTAAAACATATGCGCCGTCGTATCTATGCGCCTGACTCTGAAAGCAAGATACGCCTGTAAATAGGCTTCATCCGACCGACGCAAGTTTCCTACGCCGTCGTATCGTGGGCGCATATTTACGCTGGCCGCAAGGGGCGCTCCCATTGATTTACGATTCGAATATGCAAATGAGTGAGATACGCCGATTCACGAACGTACTCGCGCCCGGCGCATTAATATACGCGGTTTACGTAAGTCGTACGTCCGGCGTAAAGTTACAACTCATAAAAGCAGGTGTAAGTCAGCAGCATCAATGCAAATGGCTGCACCAGGGAACACAGCCGTCGTTTCTTACGTCGTTTACGTAGTACGTGAATAGGGCTATTTGTAGGTTACGTTCAAGTCGTAGGCAGTGATTCGACGTAACTTAGGCAGTTGTTTCGACGTGATTCTGAGCATGCGCACTAGGAAGCGTCCATGGGACGGCGCATGCGCCGTTCGTTATTCGTATCATCATTTACATGGGGTCACGCCTCATTAGCATGCTTTACGCCCACTGCCACTTACGACGAGTTACGCCAAGGGAACCCAGCATACATTGGGGAGCAAGTGCTTTGTGAATACTGTGCTCGCCGCTCTGCGCTACGTCGGCGTAGCGTATATTCGATACGCTATACGCTACGCCGGCATAACTATGCGCCAAGGTATGTGAATCCGGGCCAATATGTATTTTCATGAGAGTGAAAGGCAATTCAATCTGGTGAGTGCATTTCCATATCAGAAACGTCTCTATTTAATCGCACTGGTGGTGGATATAAGGTATATTATTTCTGGCTCTACTCACATAGAGAGTCGACTGTTAATCATGAACTTTCCTGAATTTAATCACTCTGAAGATTTATTTTTGATTGACACACTGTTATTTTGAAAGTTGTATGATTTTGATTTTTTTTTTTATATTTTGTATCATTTTCACGTTTGATCATATCACTTGCAGATATAATATTGTCCACTGTATAGTAGCAGTGGTTGCGCTACTGTGGAATTGATTAATGGTAGTACACTAATATTAATGTCACAAATTGTTTTGGATTTATTATTTATGTAGCAGCATTGAAATATAGAACACTAGAGGTGAATTTTTTTTAAAGCAATCCATCTGTCACGTACCTTAAGGGTGAGCCCGACGTGCAGGAAGTGGCTGCTGTTGCTCCTCTGATCCCGGACCCCTGGTAGAGTAGACAGGGGGAGCGGGAATGCAGAGTCGCACAAGCGCCAGGGATGACGCTGGTGCAGGGGCCGGATGGAGCTTCTGCGGAGTCCGGGGAAGTCTATGAAAGGCAGGTGCAGGCCGGTAAGTAGCAGCCTGGATGCAGGAACACTGGAACAGCAGGTAAGCCGGAAAGGAAGGTATTCGGAGAGTCTGGCCGCAGCAGGTCCCAGAAGACTGAACAGGGTCCCAGAAGACCGGAGAAGCAGGAGCAGCTGGACTGGTAACAGGAGAGGCCCAGGTAACAGAGAGGTCGACTAGCCGGGTCGGCAACAGGCGGTCAGGGGAGTACCAGGGATCAGGCAGAAGGATGGTCAGAGCAAGCCGAGGTCAGGGCAGGCGGAAGACAGGAACAACGAAGACAAGCCGGGTATCAGGATCTGGATCAAGCAGGAGTAGTTGGTACAGGTACAGGTACAGGTGGTCTCAGGAAACGCTGCAGACCGGACAGCAAGGGGCCAGGCTCCCAGGACACTTTAAATAGGTTTGTTTTGGCGCCAGATGGACGCCTGCACGTGCCCGCGCGCCGTTACCGCCGATGCGCGCGTGCACGAGCGCGATGCCGCGATTGCGCGCGCATTGCGCGTGCCGATGCGCCGCTAGCGCCCTCTGGTGGCCGAGGTAATTCATGACATTGCCCCCCCCCCAAGGGGCAGCCTCCGGATGCCCAACTGAGTCATCTTCAGCGGGTGAGAGTCTTTAAACAACTGAATTAGTCTTTCGGCGTGTATGTTGTCCTCCGGTTCCCATGAATTTTCCTCTGGCCCATACCCCTTCCATTTAACGAGGAACTGAATTTGGTTGCGTCTCTTCCTGCAATCCAGGATAGATTCCACCTCAAATTCCTCCTCACCATCGACTAATACTGGTTCTGGGGGATCGGTATCCCGTCCAGGGAAGGAGTTGGGGACGTCCGGTTTGAGCAGGGCAACATGAAACACCGGGTGGATTCGAAAGGACTCTGGTAAGTCAAGTTCGTAGGCCACCTCGTTTATCCTTCTCTTGACAGCAAAGGGACCCACGAACTTAGGACCCAATTTCTTCGTAGGGCATGCAAGCCTTAAGTTCAAAGTGGACAAGTAAACTTTAGTTCCGGGTACTAAGTT
Source organism: Rana temporaria (assembly GCF_905171775.1). Lineage (NCBI taxonomy): Eukaryota > Metazoa > Chordata > Amphibia > Anura > Ranidae > Rana > Rana temporaria. Next base: position 30,086,697 of record NC_053497.1, on the reverse strand, counting down.
GAGTTCCCCCCTTCTTCTCCTGTCAAAGATTTCCTTATTACGTTCCTGTGTTTGGGTCATTGTTTCCTGCAGGATCCTGTTATTTGAGTTAAAGAAATCCAAGGTGTCTTGAACGGCGGGTACCGTACTTTCTGGAACAGAATTGGAGAGGAACAGTGGGTGGAACCCATAGTTGGCAAAGAAAGGAGACTGTTTGGTGGCCGAATGGATAGAATTATTATAAGCGAACTCCGCCAAGGGCAGCAGAGAAACCCAGTCTTCTTGCGAAAAGGACGAGAAGCAGCGGAGATACTGTTCAAGGGTCTGATTCGTTCTCTCCGTCTGCCCATTTGACTGTGGGTGGTATGCTGAGGAAAACGATAGGCCGATCTCGAGACTACTGCAAAGTGCCCTCCAAAACCTAGAGGTGAACTGTACTCCACGATCGGACACAATATCCGCAGGAATGCCGTGGAGTCTGACAATTTCTCTGATGAAGACTTTAGCCGTCTCTGGAGCCGAGGGTGTGCCCTTTAAGGGGACAACGTGTGCCATCTTAGACAGCCTGTCCACTACCACAAAGATAGTGGTGAAGCCCTCTGATGGGGGAAGTTCCACGATGAAGTCCATGGAGATCCTTCTCCAAGGTCTTTCCGGTACGGGTAATGGTTTAAGGAGCCCCCAGGCTCTGAGTTTACTACCTTTGTTTCGAATGCACGTAGTGCACGATTCCACATAATCTTTGCAGTCCTTCAGGAGTTGGGGCCACCAAAAGGTGCGTTGCAGAAGTTCAGCGGTCTTTTGTATCCCAAAGTGCCCAGCCAGCTTGTGGTCATGGCAGGAGCCCAGAACACTAACTCGCAGCCCCTCGGGTACGAAGATCTTATCCCGGTACCATAGCAAACCGTCCCTGGATTGTAGCTCCGGATCAGGTGGAGAAGAAATGCCAGCGGATGCCTGCCTGATCTGGGGTACCAAGTCTCTTTGTAGTAGCAAAAAGTTCCCCGATGACAGAATAGTATCCGGAGGATTGGGAGGCTCCGAACTGGCGTACATACGGGAAAGAGCATCCGGCTTGACATTTTTCGACCCTGGCCTGTACGTGATGTGGAATGAAAATCTCGTAAAAAAAAGTGCCCACCTGGCCTGGCGTGGTCTAAGTCTCTTGGCCACCTTTAGGTACTCCAGGTTTTTGTGATCTGTAAAAATCAAAATCGGGTGCGCTGCGCCTTCCAGGAGATACCGCCACTCCTCCAAGGCGGCTTTTATCGCCAACAGCTCTCGGTCCCCAACATCGTAATTTTTCTCTGCTTCAGATAGTTTACGGGAAAAGTATGCGACGGGATATAGCAGTGCCTTGGGACCCTGCCTCTGAGAGAGGACTGCTCCAACCGCGGTTTCAGATGCATCCACTTCAAGAATGTAGGGCAGGCTTGCGTCGGGATGTCTCAGAATGGATGCCGAGGTGAACAAGCCTTTCAGGGTTTCGAAGGCTGTTTGGGCCTCTGGTGTCCAGCGAAACCGAGCAGACAGTTTAGTCAAGTCCGTTATAGGAGAAATGATGTTGGAAAAGGCTTTGATGAACTTCCTATAAAAATTCGCAAACCCGACGAATCGCTGAACACTCTTTCTGTCAGTCGGAGCTGGCCAGTCAAGTATTGCGGAAACTTTCTGAGGATCCATCTCAACGCCCCTTACAGAGATGATAAGTCCCAGAAACTGTATACTGGGGCGCTCGAACTCGCATTTGCTGGGTTTTGCGTACAGTCCGTGGATACGGAGACGTTCAAGCACCTTCCTCACATGTACCCGGTGTTTCTCTAGGGAAGGGGAGAAGATTAGGATATCATCCAGATAGACGATCACAAAAAGGTCCAGATAATCTCTAAAAATGTCATTGACAAAGTGTTGGAATGTTGCCGGAGCATTACAGAGCCCAAAGGGCATGACTAGATATTCAAAGTGCCCGAAACGGGTACGGAAGGCGGTCTTCCACTCATCCCCTTCGCGTATGCGGACAAGGTTGTAGGCCCCTCGGAGGTCCAATTTAGTAAAGATGACCGCGGACCCCAGACGCTGAAATAGTTTGGGTACCAAGGGAAGAGGGTATCTGTTTTTAATAGTTATTTTGTTGAGTTCCCGGTAGTCCACACAGGGGCGAAGGGAATGGTCTTTCTTTTCAACAAAAAAGATGCCTGCACCCGCGGGTGATGTGGAGGCACGGATGAACCCCCTCCTCAAGCTGTCATCGATATAGGTTTTCAGGGTCTCAAGTTCAAGTCCGGTTAAGGGGAAGATCCTTCCGAAGGGGACTTCGGCACCAGGAAGGAGTTCGATGGGGCAGTCATAGGCCCTGTGAGGTGGGAGGGTCTCGGCCCCCTTTTTGCTGAAGACATCCAGATAGTCATGATACATTTCTGGGACGGATTGACGAGTCTCAATGTCAGAGTCCGAACAGAGTAACGGCACGGGTGGAGACGGTAGTTGCAGGCAATGCTGTCGGCAGAATGGAGAGTTAAAGTCAATTTTACCAGTGGCCCAGTCAATCTGGGGGTTGTGGACTTGGAGCTATGGTACTCCCAGTATGACAGGGAACAGGGGGGAGTTGATCACATCCAAGCATAAGAGTTTGTGGTGGTTATCGGCAATGGTGGTGGCAAGAGGCTGGGTCTCCTGGGTGACGGGACCAGATTTTAACACCGAGCCGTCTGCTAAGTACACAGAGAGTCCAGTAGACCTGGGGCGGAGAGGAATCTGATATCTGAAGGCAAATGATTGATCCAAAAAGCAGCTACAGGCTCCTGAATCAATAATGGCGCTGGTTTGTATAGTTCTTCCTGGAAGCTGGAATAAAACAAGGATAGCCAGATGAGTGGAATTGCTTGGACGGACAGGTAGGGATACAGACGACAAGGATTGACACTTACGCAGCTTGGCAGTACAGGTCCTCACGTAGTGTCCGGACTCCCCGCAATACAGGCACAGGTTGTTGGCCCTACGGCGTTGTCGTTCCTCTGGCGTAAGTGAAGGGCGAAGGAGGCCTAGCTGCATAGGCTCTGAAGTATCAGGGATAGAAGAGGCTGTGGGAGCTGGTGGAGGTGGATTGAACGTGGAAGGTACCCGTGGCATCATCCAGACCGGACGGGATGGGGCAGTGGTCCTTTCAGTCCTGCGCTCCCTCAGGCGCCGATCGATCTGGATTGTCAAGTTGATTAAAGCATCCAGGGTCCCAGGAACTCCTACCCGGGCCAGCTCATCCTTTAGCGGTTCGGACAGGCCAAGGCGAAACTGGTAGCAGAGAGCCGAGTCATTCCAGGTTGTGTCAGAACACCATTTGCGGAATTCGGACACATAGTCTTCTGAGGGTCTGCGACCCTGTTGTAGAGCATGTAATGCAGCTTCTGCAGTGGCGGTCTGATGCGGGTCCTCATAAAGCAGAGACATAGCCTGGAAGAAGGCGGTTAAGTTGTCAAGTGATTCATCCTTGATCTCCATGAGGCGATGAGCCCAGGTTTGCGGTTCGCCAGACAGTAGCGAAACGACGAAGCCCACCTTAGTAGCTTCCAGAGAGAAAGTCCGGGGTTGGAGAGCGAAGTATAATTCGCAAGCGTTGCGGAAGGCTCGGAATTTGCTACGTTCTCCTGCAAACCTCTCGGGCATGGGAACTTTAGGTTCAGGTGGCAGCATTATTACTGATGGCGAAGCGGATGCCCCTGAAGTCGCAGAGGCTGTGGCGGGAGTGGACAAGGCTTGGACCCGATTTTCCAGACGTGTATAACCTTCTTGCAGGGTTCGGACGGCCTGGGTTAGTCCTTCCAAATGGCGGCAGAGTTCCTGCATCGGATCCACTCCCTGCGCGGGCTCGGACATGGCTGTCCGGTACTGTCACGTACCTTAAGGGTGAGCCTGACGTGCAGGAAGTGGCTGCTGTTGCTCCTCTGATCCCGGACCCCTGGTAGAGTAGACAGGGGGAGCGGGAATGCAGAGTCGCACAAGCGCCAGGGATGACGCTGGTGCAGGGGCCGGATGGAGCTTCTGCGGAGTCCGAGGAAGTCTCTGAAAGGCAGGTGCAGGCCGGTAAGTAGCAGCCTGGATGCAGGAACACTGGAACAGCAGGTAAGCCGGAAAGGAAGGTATTCGGAGAGTCTGGCCGCAGCAGGTCCCAGAAGACTAAACAGGGTCCCAGAAGACCGGAGAAGCAGGAGCAGCCGGACTGGTAACAGGAGAGGCCCAGGTAACAGAGAGGTCGACTAGCCGGGTCGGCAACAGGCGGTCAGCGGAGTACCAGGGATCAGGCAGAAGGATGGTCAGAGCAAGCCGAGGTCAGGGCAGGCGGAAGACAGGAACAACGAAGACAAGCCGGGTATCAGGATCTGGATCAAGCAGGAGTAGTTGGTACAGGTACAGGTACAGGTGGTCTCAGGAAACGCTGCAGACCGGACAGCAAGGGGCCAGGCTCCCAGGACACTTTAAATAGGTTTGTTTTGGCGCCAGATGGACGCCTGCACGTGCCCGCGCGCCGTTACCGCCGATGCGCGCTCCCGCGCGCCGTTACCGCCGGTGCGCGCGTGCACGAGCGCGATGCCGCGATTGCGCGCGCATTGCACGTGCCGATGCGCCGCTAGCGCCCTCTGGTGGCCGAGGTAATTCATGACACCATCACATCATTGGAGACTTTAAATCTGATCATCTGGTTATCGTTGTCCTCCTGATTTCAATCTCACCTAGGAGTGGTGTCTGACTTTTTCTCCACATTATTAGTAGTCTGGACTAGCACTTTATTTACATTTTTTGAAAGCACCTTATTTATTAGTGTAGGTTCATTGGGTATTAATTGTTTATGTAGTATTTATTGGATTACTGTGCAATAATTAAGGTTGATGATAGTGCTTTATTAACCCTTATTTCATCTTTGATGGTTTATTGGTGTTATATGTTGTAGATATCTGCTGTTTAGTATATTCCTATTTTCTTGGGAAAATAAATGTATATTCCTATTTTCTTGGGAAATAAATGTAACATTGTTTACTAAGCAGATGTGTTTGTTATATCATTGTGCTTATCAGACTCTTATAGACTAGCTAATTTATAGGGATAGGCAAGTTAATACATGTATGCAATAGTTATATAGGTTATATTAGATTGTATAATATTGCAGAAGGTACTTAAGCGCCGCAGCCGCATTCATTGTATGCTGTTGCGACCCATTCAGTTGACTGGGTTGCATTTGGTAGGCAGAACATGGCAGTGCAGATCATTTTTGCGCATACCCCCATTCAGCTGTCTTTACAGCTTAGAGGGAGTGCTTGCTGGGAGGTGAAAACGCAGTTTGACTGCTTTTGAGATACACTTTGACATGTTTTGGGTTGACGAGGCTATGGGACTTGAATGGCGATATATAAGTCAATATATTAAAAATTCAGGGCCAGATTCAGGTAGGAGATACGACAGCGTATCTCCAGATACGCCGTCGTATCTCTGAGTGTATTTATGCGCCTGATTCTTAGAATCAGTTACGCATAGATTTGACTAAGATCCGACCGGCGTAAGTCTCTTACGTCGTCGTATCTTAGTTGCAATTTTACGCTGGCCGCTAGGTGGCGCTTCCGTATATTTACGCGTTGAATATGCAAATTAGGTAGATACGCCGATTCAGAAACGTACGTTTGCCCGGCGCATTTTTTCACGTCGTTTACGTTAGGCTTTTTCCGGCGTATAGTTACCCCTGCTATAGGAGGCGCAGCCAATGTTAAGTATGGACGTCGGGACCGTGTCGACGCGTTTTACGTCGTTTGCGTATGTTGTCCGTGAATGGGGCTGGGCGTAAGTTACGTTCACGTCGAAACCAATGAGTCATTGCGGCGTCATTTGGAGCATGCACACTGGGATACTTTCACGGACGGCGCATGCGCCGTTCGGAAAAAGCGTCATTTATAGTGAGGTCACAATAAATTTACATAAAATACGCCCACATCTTCCACATTTGAATTAGGCGGGCTTACACCGGCCTATTTACGCTACGCCGCTGCAACTTAGCAAGTGCTTTGTGAATACTGCACTTGCCTGTCAAAGTTGCGGAGGCGTAGCGTAAATAGGATACGCTACGCCCGCACACAAATACGCGCTCCCTACCTGAATCTGGCCCTCAGTTTTTCAGATTTGCACACTAAAAACAAGGGGGCTCTAGAAATAAATAATTTGTGGTTGAAGCTTTTATCTGCCAGTTAGCAGCAGTTGTTCACATTTAACCTCCCTGGCGGCATGGGCGTCCGCTGAAATTTTTTCAGGGGGGGGCGCTTCGGCACTGGCGATACACAGTCGCATTTAACCCTTTCTTCGACCGCTAGCGGGGGTTAAAAGCGCCCCCCCCCCACGTTGAAATATAAAAACATCCCACTGTGCCCCCTGCATCTTTCAATATCTCTTTATCACTGTGTACTCCCTCTCCACAACTGCATCACTGCACCACTTTACATTACACAGCACCCTGCGCCTCTCGACCCCTTACATTACACAGCACCCTGCACCTCTGGACCCCTTACATTACACAGCACCCTGCACCACTGGACCCCTTACATTACACAGCACCCTGCACCTCTGGACCCCTTACATTACACAGCACCCTGCACCACTGGACCCCTTACATTACACAGCACCCTGCACCACTGGACCCCTTACATTACACAGCACCCTGCACCACTGGACCCCTTACATTACACAGCACCCTGCATCCCTCAACCCCTTTACATTACACAGCACCCTGCACCAATTAACATTACACAGCACCCTGCATCCCTGGACCCCTTTACATTACACTGCACCCTGCACTGTGCAGGACATTAATACATGAGTAACCATAACCAGTGCAGGACATTTACCCCCCCCCCCCACCCCCACCATGCTGCATATTAAAAAAAATCACAGACAGTCATCACAGTTAATAATCTTCAGACTGCATCATTCCGTATGGCATGATGCTATACGGAATGCAGTCTAAAGATTTTTTTAATATGCAGCATGGCGGCGGGGGGGAGGGGGGTAAATGTCCTGCACTGACATTAATACATGAGTTACTATGATCACTGACCAGTGCACCCGGCTCCTGGCATTTTAAGGGTATATATACAAAGAAAAATGTGAAGGTTTTTGTTGCTTAAAGTGCTAGTTGTTTGGCTGTCTCTGGTGGCTTTGCAGCCAAGAAACTAGTATTTTCAGAAGGGAAGTCAGTAAAAGCAGGCTGGCTTTGCAGTGCAGTAATGCAACACACATTGGCACACTTTGCACATATTAATGTTTGCACTGAATTTTTTTTATTTTCCAATAATTTGTATTGAAAATTATTCATATCAAGTTTGCAAAGCAAAAGCACTGACATTTTTTTTAATGGCTCCCCAATGCACTAAAGGGACACACCTGCTGCATGGTAATACACTTTGATTTTTACTATATGAAATTGTGATTGTTATTATTCGATTAGTGAGCCATTTTACACACACACACACTTGTAAAATGGCTCACTAATCGAATAATAACAATCACAATTTCATATAGTAAAAATCAAAGTGTATTACCATGCAGCAGGTGTGTCCCTTTAGTGCATTGGGGAGCCATTAAAAAAATGTCAGTGCAAACATGTACAAAGTGTGCTAATGTGTGTCGGCATTACTGCACTGTCTGCAAAGCCAGCCTGCTTTTACGGACGTTCCTTCTGAAAATTAGCAAACAATTAGCGCTTTACAGACTGTCTGTGTCTGTGTGTTAGACTTGCCTCAATAGCGCGCGGGCTCCTCGTGGTACAGTTCTCTACGCTCCTCCCAGCCATCAGTATCACCGACGTGATCCCCTCCCGGCGTGAGTGACGTCACGCCACCAGGACGAGCACCAGGCTGGACTGCAAAGTTAGGGGGAGTGAGCGATCATTGGCTGGCCGGAAAACAAGGGGCGGGGAGCAGAAGGTAAACAAACATAGTCACAGACTGACTTGATATGCCGCGGACATGAGAGAGACAGTGACAATCGGCGGCGCTGGTTCGAGAGGCGGCCGCAGCTAAATCTAAATGTGTGTCACAGTGTCTTACTACTGATTCTAGGGGGGGGCAAACGCCCTGCCTTGCCCTATGGAGCGGACGCCCATGCCTGGCGGTATGATTCTTTCAGAAAAAAGGTGCTGAAAGCGGTACCATTATTTGCAAGGAAATTTGGCGTTTTATATTGTAGGCATGTAATTTTTAGAAATAACTCACTTAAATCAGACCAAACAAGATTCTAATAGGCATCCCGGGTATGACATTTTTTTAAAAACAAAATGATAAATTATAATATAATAAATAATTATAAATAATTATAACAAATAATAATATAATTATAATAAAAATTATTCAATAATGTAATCAAATCAAAATCACTGAAATTTTCTCAGTTGCAGAATTGTCGCTGTCATTATTTTTTTTTTTTTTATGACGAATTTCCCAGCAAATCGCTATCGCACAATTCTGCAAGTGATTATAATTTATTATCGCTTTTTTCTAGCTGATCTAAAACCATTTTTGACATAAAGGGACACTTTTGGTTGCTATGGACAATCTACAGTTTGCAGGGAGAAAGAAACGTTTTTATTATATAAAAGAACATGTAGGGCACTGGGCAGACCACTAGGGACAAGGGGGGTGTGTATTTTTTACATACAGTACTGTAATCTATAAGATTACAGTATACTGTATGCAATGTGTTTGTTTACCTTTTTGAATTTGGCGCCGTTCTCCGCTCCCGTGCGTCGTAACGTCGCAGGGAACGGAGATCGGCGGCACAGGAGGACTACCGCCAGGCAGGTTAATTGGACTTGTCCTGAAATGTTGAAGGTTCTCCAAGCCACTTCTTCGGTTCTACTGAGTGATAGAAAGATACCCCAACATTTGTATCCACATAAGTAGCACAATACTCAATCCAATCACCATGGACTGTGTCAATGCAGATGTTGTTGTTCCTATCACGCACTGGAAATGAAAAAGAGGCTTGGAGAGACTCCAAAACGTCTCCAACATTACAGAACAAGTCCAGTTCAATGTGACCAACTACTACAAGATCTACCATGACCTGGATCAACGAGAAGCTTCACTATTTATCTAACATTCTGCACCATCAGCAGTTCTTACTCCTCCCAATGGTGTTTTTCCTTCTCTTCTCGATGGTGATCTTCTTGCGCAGGTCCTCGGCATATTCACAGCATTCCTGGAAGGCATTTTTACACTCATTACTTTCAACACGCTGAGCTCTCTTGGCGCAATCTCTGGTCATGCGAGATGGTGGGAGGGTCATGCCGCTCTGGCAGCATTTTTTCAGATCTGGCGAAAATTGATCGGCTGCAGAGATAAAAAATAAAAAAAAGATGGTATAATAACAAGTCACCAAGAATTGATTGTCTTCTAATGCCCGACTCCATGGCTTCTGGGTCAGTGTCCCTTAACGAGTATGCAGTTTGGATGTTCTGTTGGCGACACAAATCACTACAGCCAAAGGCAGCCAGATAACAAGTATTTTCAGGCCAGCAATAACAACCTGTAGCACCCTCCTAGTAAAGGTATACCTTTGAACATTCTGAGATGGGCATGAGGGACACCTATTAGCAAAAGTATGTAGGCATAGGACACACCCCTTACCACGCCCCAATTAAAGGCAAGTTGTACAAAAAAAAATTATTGATGGTAATTCTATTGGGAATATTTATCCCACCAAAAAAAAATATTATTGGTTAAACCCACAAGTGCTTTTTTTACCACTGCTATTTCTTTTATATTGGCTTTGGAATTTACAAATGCAGCAATTTAGAAATTAGATGCTTTTTGATAGCTAATTAGGGCATTTTATATACAACTACACTATATTACCAGAAGTATTGGGATGCCTGCCTTTACACACACATAAACTTTAACCACTTAAGGACCGCTGCACGACGATATACATCGGCAGAATGGCACGGCTGGGCACATCAACGTATATGTACGTTGCCCTTTAATCCCAGACGTGGGGTCGCGGGCGCGCGCCCGCGACCCGGTCCGAAGCTCCGTGACAGCGGGACCCGTGGACCTAATCGCCGCTGGAGTCCCGCGATCGGTCCCCGTCGCTGAAGAACGGGGAGAGCTGTGTGTAAACACGGCTTCCCCGTTCTTCACTGTGGCGCCGTCATCGATCGTGTGATCCCTTTTATAGGGGGACACAATCGATGACGTCACACCTACAGCCACACCCCCCTACAGTTGTAAACACATATTAGGTCACACATAACCCCTTCAGCGCCCCCTGTGGTTAACTCCCAAACTGCAACTGTCATTTCCACAGTAAACAATGCATTTTAGATGCATTTTTTGCTGTGAAAATGACAATGGTCCCAAAAATGTGTCAAAATTGGCCGAAGTGTCCGCCATAATGTCGCAGTCACGAGAAAAATCGCTGATCGCCGCCATAAGTAGTAAAAAAATTTTTTTTTATAAAAATGCAATAAAACTATCCCCTATTTTGTAAACGCTATAAATTTTGCGCAAACCAATCGATAAACGCTTATTGCAATTTTTTTTTACCAAAAATAGGTAGAAGAATACGTATCGGCCTAAACTGAGGAAAAACATTTTTGTATATATTTTTGGGGGATATTGATTATAGCAAAAAGTAAAAAACATTGAATTTTTTTCAAAATTGTCGCTCTATTTTTGTTTATAGCGCAAAAAATAAAAACCGCAGAGGTGATCAAATACCACCAAAAGAAAGCTCTATTTGTGGGGAAAAAAGGACGCCAATTTTGTTTGGGAGCCACGTCGCACGACCGCGCAATTGTCAGTTAAAGCAACGCAGTGCCGATTTGCAAAAAGGGGCCTGGTCCTTTAGCTGCATTTTGGTCCGGGGCTTAAGTGGTTAATGGCATCCCAGTCTAATGCCGCATACACACGATCTGGCTTTTGCCCGGCCAAATCTCATCAGAATTCAATTGGAGAAAAATAGAACATGTTCTATATCTAAACTCCGAAAGAATTCACCGGAATTTCCGATGAAAAAACTCAGATGGGGCTACACACGATCGGAATATCCGATGGAAAAAGTCAGTCAGACTTTTTCCATCGGAAATTCTGATCGTGTGTACAAGGCATTCGTCTGTAGGGTTCAATATTGAGTTGGTCCACCTTTTGCAGCTATAACAGCTTCAACTCTTCTGGGAAGGCCGTCCACAAGGTTTAGGAGTGTGTCTATGTGGGAATGTTTGACCATTCTTCCAGAAGCGCATTTGTGAGGTCAGGCACCGATGTTGGACGACAAGGCCTGGCTCAAATCTCTGCTCTTATTCATCCTAAAGGTAATCTATCGGGTTGAGGTCAGGACCAGTCAAGTTCCTCCACCCCAAACTTGCTCATCCATGTCTTTATACCACAGAACATCAGATTGTAAACGCAGTGTGATTTCCAGAATCGCATTGCATGGGTGTTTGTGATGCAATTCAGGTGCGGGGGGAAAAAAATAGTCCTGCACTATTTTGGTGTGGATGCGATTTCAGCTATATAAAATGTATGGATGAAATAGCACTGCATAGACCAGGGGTCTCAAACTGGTGGCCCTCCAGCTGTTGCAGAACAATTCCCATGAGGCATTGCAAGGCTGACAGTTACAAGCATAACTCCCATAGGCAGAGGCATGATAGGACTTGTAGTTCCGCAACAGCTGGAGGGCCCTCAGTTTGAGACCCCTGGCATAGACATTGCATGTGATGTGCACAGGAATGTGGTGGGATTCCTGTGCAAATCACATGCAATGGCCCAGATTCAAAAAGCAATTGCGCCTGCGTAACCATAGATACGCAGCGCAATTGCTTACTTGCCCCGGCGTAACGAGTTCTCCTGATTCAGAGAGCTTGTTACGCCGACTGCAGCCTAAGATATGCATGGCTCCTATGCCCTCATATCTTAGGCTGCATTCTTCCGTTGGCCGCTAGGTGGCGTTCCCGTTGTGGTCAGCGTATAGTATGCAAATTGCATACTAACGCCGATTCACAACGTTACGCGAGCCCTGCGTACGCAGTTTACGTCGTTTGCGTACGTCGGGTTTCGCGTAAGGCTGCACATGCTAAAAGCAGGGGCAGCCAATGCTAGGGATACCCGTCGTTCCCGCGTCGCGAGGTTTGAAATTTACGTAGTTTGCGTAAGTTAATTTGTGAATGGCGCTGGACGCCATTCACGTTCACTTTGAAGCAAATGACGTCCTTACGACGTCATTTACCGCAATGCACGTCGGGAAAGTTTCCCGACGGAGCATGCGCTCTACGCTCGGCGCGGGAACGCGCCTAATTTAAATGATTCCCGCCCCCTACGGGATCATTTAAATTGCGCGCACTTACGCCGGGCATTTTGCCGGAGCGTCCATGCAATTTACGGAGCTACTGCAACGTAACCCATTTACGTTACACCGCCGCAAGTTTTCAGTGTAAGTGCCTGATCCACAAAGCACTTACCTGTAAACTTGCAGCGGTGTATTGTAAACACGTCCGGCGCAAGCCCGCCCAATTCAAATGGGGCGTGTACCATTTAAATTAGGCGCGCTCCCGCGCCGGACGTACTGCTCATGCTCAGTTTTGAAATTGCTGCCTACCAGTGTTCATTAATGTTTCCCATCAGTGCCACCTATCAGCGCCGGACGTACTGCTCATGCTCAGTTTTGAAATTCCCGCCGTGCTTTGCGCGAAGTGACGTCATTTTTTTGAACGGCGACGTGCGTAGCGTACGTTCGTATTCACAGACGTCTTACGCAAAAAAAATAATAATTTGAAATTCGACCCGGGAAAGACGCCCATACTATAACATGGCTCGACTAAAGTTAAGCCATGTTAAAGCAGCCGTAACTTTGCGACGGGAATAAATTACTAGCGACGACGTAACGAACGCGCAAAACCGTTGTGGATCGCCGTAAATCCTCATTTGCATACCCGACGCTGGAATACGACGCAAACTCCACCCAGCGGCGGCCGAAGTATTGCATCCTAAGATCCGACGGTGTAAGTCAATTACACCTGTCGGATCTAAGGGCTATCTATGCGTAACTGATTCTATGAATCAGCCGCATAGATACTCTGAGAGATACGACGGCATATCAGAGATACGCCGTCGTATCTCTTCTGTGAATCTGGCCCAGTGTACCTTTTGTAACTTTTTTTTTTAAACAACTTTATTGCTATTACAAGGGATGAACAACGACCCCAAATCTCTCCTCTAGCCTTCAATGCAGCCGATCAGACACAGATCTGTCCGATCGGCTGCTTTACTGGCAATGCATTAACAGCCAGGTAAACAAAGAAGAGAAACAGGAAGTGATGAAATCCTTGTCACTTCCTGTTTCATCATTCACAACATCCATTCCTCTCACTGTGTGCCCAGAGCCGGATGCCGGCGCTGCGGTCGCATCTTTACCGGGCTCTCCAGCGATGACCGAGACAACGTTTATAAACGTACAGCGGACAGGAACTGGTTAAAGTTCATAAAGCTCCTTCACGAGGTTTAGAATCTCTTTACCTTTCTGTTTGGTGAGTGCCAAGAAGTCGATCGATCTTTTCTTTCTTTGAGAAACCTGGCAGCCGAATCCTTAAAACAAAAACAAAAAATATTCAGAATGGTCCAACACAATCAGCTGGGAGTAAAACTGTCATAAAGCCAAGGCGTTCATACTGAGCAAGGGATGAGAGCAATGAATAAATACATAGGAGGTCACGTAACTATGTCAAAAACATCATGAGGTCCAAATCTAATGATACAGCTGAAGTTATAGGCAGATCTTAACTTTTTTTGTAAATATAAAGCTTGGCTCCACCCATTCTTCCTCCATATTTTGCCTGTTGGTTCTTAAAGTGGATCTTCATCCTAACTCTCGTGTTGTGCTGCCCTCCTCCCTAGAACCTTCAGGGGCCCAGTGCAAGAAATTATGAAGTGCCCCCCCCCCCCTTATCCATCTGAGCCCTGGGCTTACAGTTCTGGGAGAGCATCCTTGGACATCCTCCCAGAACCCTGCCGCCCACGTGCCCCCTGGGGCATGCATCCAGCACACTCTGTGACAGATGATCACAGTTTATGGTAAAGGGCCAACAACAGCAGTCCTTTACCACGTGATCAGCTGATCACATGTAAACAGACTTGCTGGTTATCGGCAGTCCTTTCCTCCCATGCTGTGTCTGTGTGAGGAAGGGAGAGACGTTAGCCGACAAGACTGTCAGTACTGTCAGGGCCCTGATTAACAGGGGATTCCCATCAGTGCCTATCAGTGCTCATAAAAGCCACCCATCACTGCCCATTCGTGCCACCTATCAGTGCTAATCAATGCTGCCTTTCAGTGGCCATCAGTGCCACCTTTCAGTGGCAATCTATCAGTGCTCATTAATGCTGCCCAATCGTGCCCATTCGTGCCACCTATCAGTGCTAATCAATGCTGCCTTTCAGTGGCCATCAGTGCCGCCTTTCAGTGGCCACCTATCAATGCTTATCAATGATGCCCATCAGTGCTGCCTATCAGTGCTCATCAATGCTGCCTATTGGTGTCCATCAGTGCCATCTATCAGTGCTTATCAATGCCCCCTATCAGTGCTTATCAATGCCCCCTATCAGTGCCATTTATCAGTGCTCAATAATGCTGCCTATCAGTGCCACCTATCAGTGCTCATCAATGCCCACTATCAGTACCACTTATCAGTGCTCATCATTGCTACCTATCAGTGCTGCTTATCAGTGCTCACCAATGGTGCCTATCAGTGCTCATTAATGTTGCCCATCAGTGCCACCTATCAGTGCTCATTGTTGTTGCCCATCAGTGCTGCCTACCAGTGCTGCCTATCAGTGCCACCTATCAGTGCTCATCAATACCCCCTATCAGAGCGTCATTTATCAGTGCTCATTAATGCTGCCTATCAGTGCCATCTATCAGTGCTGCCTATCAATGCTTATCAATGCCCCCTATCAGTGGCACTTATCAGTGCTCATCAATGCTGCCTATCAGTGCTCATTAATGTTGCCCGTCAGTGCCGCCTACCAGTGCTTATTAATGTTGCCCATCAGTGCCACCTATCAGTGCTCATTAATGTTGCCCTTCAGTGCTGCCTAGCAGTGCTCATCAATGCTGCCTATTGGTGTCTATCAGAGCCACCTATCAGTGCTCATCAATGCCCCCTATCAGTGCCATTTATCAGTGCTCATCAATGCCACCTATCAGTGCCGCCTATCAGTACTCACCAATGGTGCCTATCTGTGCCCATCAGTGCCACCTATCAGTGCTCATTAATGCTGCCCATTAGTGCCGCATATCAGTACTCATCAATGCCCACTATCAGTGCCACCTATCAGTGCCCATCAGTGCCATATCAATGCTCATCAGTGCAGCCTATCAGTGCTGGACAAATAGAACTATTTAAAAATTGCTGTACCTGGAATTCAGCTTTACAATGTGTTTTACTAGCTGCATTAGGGGATTAAAATACCTGACAGAATTTAGAAATTGAACTGGAATGTGGGAGGGTCTGAACCGTGATCCAATCAGGTTCTACTGCTACATATAAAGCTTTCAATTCAATACATTTAAATGCACTAGGGGCTGGAGGAGGGGATATTCAGGTGACTTGGAAGAGGAGGAGGGGAGCGCAGGAAGGACCCCAGCAGTGTGATAACGCTCATTTACTGTATAGTCCACTTGGCAGACAGGTGTCTGTAGAATAGTGATGTCACCATACCAGTTTCTGGGTGTTGCAGATCTGTGTGAATCACAAAACTGGCTGAACAGAATTACAAATCTTGCTGGCAGGTGAAACCGTTTAAATGCATGTATATCAACTGTGAGTTTAGTACTTGACTGGGCTTTAAAACAGAGAAAACCGGATTAGATTCTCTGGAAGATCCTCACCGCTCAGGTCGCTGTACCCGGATGAAGAGACAAAGGCCACGCCGGCGTCCATGAAGACAGAATTAGAATCCCTCCCTCCTCCAGGACTGCAGCCCAGGTCATAATCGTTCATGGCCTTGAACACCTTAAAGGTAAGAAAAGGAAAGGTATAGATTTGAGAATTAAAAAACATATATTTTATAGAAAAAAAGGAACGATCCGTAAAGAGATTCATTTGCCCATTTAAGTCTAGGCAACCTATTTAGAGCGGCCTCATACCGCCCCTCTGCTGCTCTGTACCCGCAGCAGGGGCGGACTGACCATTCGGGCACTCGGGCAGTGCCCGAGGGCCCCATGCCACTAGGGGTCCCCATCAGGGTTGCCAGCCTCAGTAAAACCAGGGACAGTATGTAAAAATCTGTGTTTTTTTTTTTTTAATCCCAAAATTATAGCTGCCCCGCCCCTCCAGTACCCTTTTAGTGTGTGTATGTGTATTCTGTGTGTATGTATACTGTATGTGTGTGTGTATACTGTGTATGTATACTGTATGTGTATACTGTGTATGTATACTGTATGTGTGTATACTGTGTATGTATACTGTATGTGTATACTGTGTATGTATACTGTATGTGTATACTGTGTATGTATACTGTATGTGTATACTGTGTATGTATACTGTATGTGTATACTGTGTATGTATACTGTATGTGTATACTGTGTATGTATACTGTATGTGTATACTGTGTATGTATACTGTATGTGTGTGTGTATACTGTGTATGTATACTGTATGTGTATACTGTGTATGTATACTGTATGTGTATACTGTGTATGTATACTGTATGTGTGTGTGTATACTGTGTATGTATACTGTATGTGTATACTGTGTATGTATACTGTATGTGTGTATACTGTGTATGTATACTGTATGTGTATACTGTGTATGTATACTGTATGTGTATACTGTGTATGTATACTGTATGTGTATACTGTGTATGTATACTGTATGTGTGTGTGTATACTGTGTATGTATACTGTATGTGTATACTGTGTATGTATACTGTATGTGTATACTGTGTATGTATACTGTATGTGTATACTGTGTATGTATACTGTATGTGTATACTGTATGTGTGTGTGTATACTGTGTATGTATACTGTATGTGTATACTGTGTATGTATACTGTATGTGTATACTGTGTATGTATACTGTATGTGTGTGTGTATACTGTGTATGTATACTGTATGTGTATACTGTGTATGTATACTGTATGTGTATACTGTATGTGTGTGTGTATACTGTGTGTGTATACTGTATGGCCCAGATTCTCGAAGGTGTTACGACGGCGCAACACCATTAGCGCCGTCGTAACTCCTCATCTGGCCCCGGGTATCTATGCGACTGATTCTTAGAATCAGTTGCGCATAGGTACCCATTAGATCTGACAAGCGTAAAGGCTGTTACGCTGTCAGATCTTAAAAGTAATTTTTTTTCCCGCCGCTAGGTGTCGCATCGTCGCTTTTCCCCGTCGTCTATGCAAATGAGGTAAGTACGGCGATTCCCGAACATACGCGAGGTCGACGCAGCGAATTAACGTCGTTTGCGTAGCGTACCCGACGCGTAAGGTTGCCCCTGCTATTAGCAGGGGCAACCAATGTTAACTATGGCCGTCGTTCCCGCGTCGAATTGAATCAAAATTACGTCGTTTGCGTAAGACGTCCGTGAATGGCGCTGGACGCCATTTACGTATACATCTAGGCAAATGACGTCGGGGCGACGTCATTTAGCGCAATGCACGTCGGGTAATTTACCCGACGGAGCATGCGCAGTACGCTCGGCGTGGGATCGCGCCTAATTTAAATGGTGCCCGTCCCATTTGAATTGGGCGGGCTTGCGCCGAGCAATCTAACGATACACCGCCGCAAGTTTACAGGTAAGTGTTCTGAGAATCAGGATTCAAACCTGTAGACCTGCGGCGGTGAAACGTAGAGCTCATACATTACGCTGCCCATGAGCAGCGCTAATGTATGAGAATCTGGGCCTATGTGTGTATGTATACTGTGTATGTATACTGTATGTGTGTGTATACTGTGTATGTATACTGTATGTGTATACTGTGTGTGTGTATAATGTGTATGTATACTGTATGCATATACTGTGTATGTATACTCTATGTGTATACTGTATGTGTGTGTGTATATACTGTGTATGTATACTGTATGTGTGTCTATACTGTGTATGTATACTGTATGTTTGTGTGTGTATACTGTGTATGTATGCTGTGTATGTATACTCTATGTGTATACTGTATGTGTGTGTGTCTATACTGTGTATGTATACTGTATGTGTGTGTACACTGTGTATGTATACTGTATGTGTGTGTATACTGTGTATGTATACTGTATGTGTATACTGTATGTGTGTGTCTATACTGCGTATGTATACTGTATGTTTGTGTGTGTATACTGTGTATGTATACTGTATGTGTATACTGTGTATGTATACTGTGTGTGTGTGTATACTGTATATGTATACTGTATGTGTGTATGTATACTGTGTATGTATACTGTGTGTGTGTGTGTGTATACTGTGTATGTATACTGTATGTGTGTGTGTCTATACTGTGTATGTATACTGTATGTGTGTGTGTATGTATACTGTATGTGTGTGTGTATACTGTATGTGTGTATACTGTGTATGTATACTGTATGTGTGTATACTGTGTATGTATACTGTATGTTTGTGTGTGTATACTGTGTATGTATACTGTATGTGTATACTATGTATGTATACTGTATGTGTGTGTGTGTGTATGTGTATACTGTGTATGTATACTGTATGTGTATACTGTGTGTGTGTCTATACTGTGTATGTATACTGTATGTGTGTATACTGTGTATGTATACTGTATGTGTGTGTGTGTGTGTATACTGTGTATGTATACTGTATGTGTATACTGTGTGTGTGTCTATACTGTGTATGTATACTGTATGTGTGTATACTATGTATGTATACTGTATGTGTGTGTGTGTGTGTGTGTATACTGTGTATGTATACTGTATGTGTGTGTGTGTGTGTGTGTATACTGTGTATGTATACTGTATGTGTGTGTGTATACTGTGTATGTATACTGTATGTGTATACTGTGTGTGTGTGTCTATACTGTGTATGTATACTGTATGTGTGTATACTGTGTATGTATACTGTATGTGTGTATACTGTGTATGTATACTGTATGTGTATACTGTGTGTGTGTGTCTATACTGTGTATGTATACTGTATGTGTGTATACTGTGTATGTATACTGTATGTGTGTATACTGTGTATGTATACTGTATGTGTATACTGTGTGTGTGTGTCTATACTGTGTATGTATACTGTATGTGTGTGTATACTGTGTATGTATACTGTATGTGTATACTGTGTATATATACTGTATGTGTGTGTGTATACTGTGTATGTATACTGTATGTGTATACTGTGTATGTATACTGTATGTGTGTGTGTCTATACTGTGCATGTATACTGTGTGGCCCCATAATCTATTGCCTGGGAGCTCCATAATCTCCTATTGCCTGGGAGCCCCATAATCTCCTATTGCCTGGGAGCCCCATAATCTCCTATTGCCCCGAGGGCCCCATAATCTCCTATTGCCTGGGAGCCCCATAATCTCCTATTGCCTGGGAGCCCCATAATCTCCTATTGCCTGGGAGCCCCATAATCTCCTATTGCCTGGGGGCCCCATAATCTCCTATTGCCCCGAGGGCCCCATAATCTCCTATTGCCTGGGAGCCCCATAATCTCCTATTGCCTGGGAGCCCCATAATCTCCTATTGCCTGGGAGCCCCATAATCTCCTATTGCCCCGAGGGCCCCATAATCTCCTATTGCCTGGGAGCCCCATAATCTCCTATTGCCTGGGAGCCCCATAATCTCCTATTGCCTGGGGGCCCCATAATCTCCTATTGCCTGGGAGCCCCATAATCTCCTATTGCCCCGAGGGCCCCATAATCTCCTATTGCCTGGGAGCCCCATAATCTCCTATTGCCTGGGAGCCCCATAATCTCCTATTGCCTGGGAGCTCCATAATCTCCTATTGCCCCGGGGGCCCCATGAGTTGTCAGTCCGCCCCTGACCCCCGGTTCGATAAATAATCAGCGCTCCGCAAAAAACGAAGAAATGCACAAGCCGTCAGGATCACCTCCTGAATGCCTGGAAAACGTTCTTCTACCACGTAATAAAAATCGATCCACCACAGACACTGCCACCCGTGTGACCCTGGCATTCCATAAGTAAACACGCAGACTGCCCAGATCCTCACCTTGCCAGGTGTCAGCTTGTTCTTGGAATTCAGAAGGTACACGGCCGTGTCCACCGCAGATAAGGAGACCGTTGTTGATTCATCTGTTTCCATTGTCAGCTTGAATTGTGACCCCGGGAGAATACTAGAGTCTGCTACATCCGTCTTCACTTGTAGCTGTAAAATAAAGAAATATTCAAACCCATTTGAAGTCTGGCACCTTTTTTTCCCTCCTGTACCCCTCACACTGTGATTTGTGTTTACTTGGAAATTTTTACAAAATATCTGAAAACGCTGCTTCCTGCTCTCACACTGCAGTGCTCTGTGCTGGCAGAGCTGAGTAACAGCCACGCCCCTCCTCGTGGCTGGCATTGCAGGAAAAGTGAGGGGGTGTGTCTGAGCAGGTCTGGTATTGAGTGCGCTAGGTCTACTCTAACAGGAAAGTGGAGGTAAGGCTATAAAAAGGGAGGCGGTTAGTACACAATCTGATGGCATAGCCATTTCTGTCACTTCAGTTGAACTTTAAGGGGCTCCATCAGAACAAAATATAAAGTCATCAGTGATCTTGCAATTTATCAAATTTTACACCTTTGGATAATTGTTTTCACCTGCAAACTGCAGAAATGCAGAGACGTCTGGATTATAGATTACAAACAAGTTCCAGCTCACTCAGGTAAGGGTAATAACCCCTTTCGGGCCTTTAACCACTTTAGCCCCGGGCCTGTTTTTCAGAGTCGGTCTTTACGAGACAAAACCATTTTTTTTTGCTAGAAAATTACTTAAAACCCCCAAACATTATATATATTTTTTTCTAACACCCTAGAGAATAAAATGGAAGTCATTGCAATACTTTTTGTCACACCGTATTTGCGCAGCGGTCTTACAAGCGCACTTTTTTTGGAAAAAATTCACTTTTTTAAATGAAAAAATAAGACAACAATAAATTTGGCCCAATTTTTTTATATATTGTGAAAGATAATGTTACGCCGAGTAAAATGATACCCAACATGTCACACTTAAAAATTGCGCCCGCTCGTGGCATGGCGTCAAACTTTTACCCTTAAAAATCTTGATAGGCGACGTTTAAAAAATTCTACAGGTTGCATTTTTTGAGCTACAGAGTAGGCCTAAGGCTAAAATTAATGCTCTCGCTCTAACGATCGCGGCGATACCTCACTTGTGTGGTTTGAATACCGTTTTCATATGTCGGCGCTACTCGCGTATACGTTCGCTTCTACGAGCGAGCTCGTCGGGACGGGGCGCTTTAAAAAAATTTTTTTTTGCTTTTCGCATTTATTTTTATTTATTTTAGAATTTTTAACACTAAAAAAAAAAAAAAAAAAATTATCACTTTTATTCCTATTACAAGGAATGTAAACATCCCTTGTAATAGAAAAAAGCATGACAGGTCCTCTTAAATATGAGATCTGGGGTCAAAAAGACCTCAGATCTCATATTTGGGCTTAAATGCAAAAAAAAAAAAAAAAAAATTTGGAAATGTCATTTTTTCAAATGACAAAAAAAAAAAATGTTTCTTGAAAGACGCTGGGCGGGACTGACGTTTTGACGTCACTTCCGCCCAGCGGAGCTATGGGGACGGGCGAAGGAGATTTTTCCTTCAGTCTCGTCCCCGCTCAGCTGCCGGACGGTCGCGATCTCCTCCGCCGCTACCGACGGCTACGGTAAGCGGCGGAGGGCGCGGGAGAGCGGCGGGAGGCCCGAATTCGCCGCGGAGACCGCCATTATTGTTAACACGGCCGCCCACAGAAGAGATGAATATCTCGATTGTGGCAGCAGCTGCTACCGTTACCGAGATATTCATCTCTAAAGTGAGGACGTATAACGACGGTGGGCGGTCGGCAAGTAGTTAACTGGGTCCTAAGGCAAGGAGGTAGGATGGACTTGGGATTGGGTTGGAACCAGAGAAAAGAACGGAGGGCGCACCGACCTAGTGTGATACTGCTAAATGAATTTTATTAAAATATTAAAATCAATCATTATACTCACAATGTGGAGTTAAAAATCAAGCCTTAAAAGACAGTACAGCAGAAATCCAGCAACATCAGCAGAACACGTCAATCACTTGAATCTACAATCGATGTTAGGGCTGACGCGTTTCAGGGGCGTACCCCTTTCTTCAGAGCTTGGTGGTCTAACTTCATCATAAAAAACGACGTTGCCCACACACCATTGTTTTCTGAAAATGCTCTAGCAAAGCGCGGTTACGTACAACACGTACGACGGCACTCTGTTCCATTCAAGCTCCCGTCTCATAACTTGCTTCTGAGCATGCGCAGGTTTAAAACTTTGTTTAAAACGTCGTTTTAGCCCACACACGATCATTTTTTATGACACAAAAAACGACATTTTGAAAAACGACATAAAAAATTGAAGCATGTTCGAATTTTTTTTTGGTCGTTTTTTAGAAGACAAAAAACGATGTGAAGCCCACACACGATCATTTTAAATGAAGTTTTTAATAACGTCGTTTTATTTCATCACAAAAAACGACCGTAAGACTGGGATGCCCTTAAAGTGGAGTTTCCATCCCAAAAAATGTTTTTCATTTTTGTGCTCATTAGACCTAAAAAATAAAAAATATATATTTTTTTTACTCATCTGGAAATGCCTGTTGCTATGCGGTCCCACGAAATCTGCCTTTGGAATCACCTAGGATCCTGACATCATCTCCCTCTAATGCTCCTGGCAAATGTGTGTCATAATTTCCCAGGATGCAGTGCGCTACCCAATTATCACTCCCCATCCAAGACTTCCAGGAAGTAAGGGCCAGATTCACATAGATTTACGTTACTCCACGGCGGCGTAACGTATCCCATTTACGTTACACCGCCGCAGATTTACAGCTTAAGTGCCTGATTCTCAAAACTCTTACCTGTAAACTTGCGGCGGTGTAACATAAATGCGCTCGGCGCAAGCCCGCCCAATTCAAATGGGGCGGGCACCATTTAAATTAGGCGCGTTGGCGCGCCGAACGTACTGCGCATGCTCCGTCGGGAAAATTACCTGACGTGCATTGCGCTAAATGACGTCGCATGGACGTAATTTGTTTAGACGTTAACGTAAATGGCGTCCAGCGCCATTCACGGACGACTTACGCAAACGACGTGATTTTTGAAATTTCGACGCGGGAACGACGGCCATACTTTATATGGCTTAGAACACCTAGGGCTCAGCCCTAATTTTACGCGGCGTATCTCGACGGAAACAACATAAAGTTAGATCGACGGGCAGCGCGGACGTTCGGGAATCGCCGTAACTAGTCATTTGCATATTCTACGCCGACCGCAATGGCCTCGCAACCTAGCGGCCGGCCTGGAATTGCATCCTTAAGATCCGACAGTGTAAGTCAATTACACCTGTCGGATCTTAGGGCTATCTATGCATAACTGATTCTATGAATCAGCCGCATAGTTAGGACGGGCGGATCACAGAGATACGACGGCGTATCAGGAGATACGCCATCGTATCTCCTTTGTGAATCTGGCCCTAAGTGCTTGTGGGCTTCACAATGACCACAAGCAAAATGACAACGGTGTGGACGTTTTATAAACTATCTTTTTTGAATAACTATGCGGATCGGCGGCGGATTGTAAAATAGTAAGTGACCGGATTTATATTATAAAAACGCAGGATGAAAGGACATACATTTAAAAAATGCTAATTGTGGTTGGAACGCTTTAAAGTTCATGTGTGTGTAAAGGCAGGTGTCCCAATACTTTTGGTAATATAGTGTATATAAATAAATAAAATGGACAGACTCCATAGGTCACTTGATCTTTTTCTGCCGTCACTTATTTATGTTTCTGTGTTAAAACAAAACAATTAAGTCCACCATTCACCACCCTGACATCAATAAAATTACCTTTCCTTCACAGACATCACTGACGTCTACCCACACGGAGTTGGCTACCGTCTCAGAGTCCAGGTAGTAGTAGGCGATAATGCGAAAGGAGGGGATCAGTTTGGTTGAAACAGTAACAGAAAACACCATGAATTCACTTTTCTCTATGGACTTCAATTCCATTATCTGACCTTTGTTGAGCACCTACAGAATAAATAAATAATAATAATAAAGAAAACATAAATGCAGTGCCTCATTTAGAAGGGGGCAAAGGGGTCTTCCTTTCGGGGGTTCACAGGCTTTGGCAGTATGAATGGCCAAGTCACGATGACGGCACCCCTGTGCATGTGCGTGGGAGTGACTGTTTACGGTACGGCTCTGACGAAAAAGCATGGGTGGCTGTTCCTTCAGAGCGCATTCACCAGTGACGTCAATGGCTGCATCTAAAGTAAATATCTCCTAAATGGCGCACGTTTAGGAGATATTTGCAGTCCCTATAGGGAAGTCTTTTTATAGACTGACCTGTAGGTAAAAATCATACAAGGAAGTTTATCTCCCACTTTAACCTTACTACCTGTTCTGGTAAATACTATAATGCCTCATGCCCACGGACATTTAAAAAAACGTGATGTAAAGCTAGTACAGACGCCAGTCCGCGTTTTGCATTGAATTCAATGCACGTTCAGCCGCGTTTCTCTGTCTCTATTCAAAATCAATGGTTCCCTATGGGAGCCTTTTGATTTAAAAATAAGTTACACCAGAAGTCGGATCAAGATGACTGCCCGCAGAACCTGACAACCACTGGGTAAGGGTTGTCGGGAAGAGGCCCTTGTCCTCATCAACATGGGATGGCAAAGCGCAGGGCCCCCCCTGTCCCAAAGCACCAACCCCCCCCCCATGTTGAGGGCATGTGGTGTGGTATGGTCCAGTGGGGGGGGGGTGCTCGCTCGCCCTCCCCTCTCCTGACCTGCCGGTCTGCGTGCTCGGACAAGGGTCTGGTATAGGTCTTGGGGGGACCCCCATGCCATTTTTTTGTGCCGTGGGTGTTCCCCTTAAGCTCCATACCAGACCAAAGGGTCTGGTATCGTCTTGGGGGGGAACCTCACGTAAAAAAAAAAAATGACATTTTGGCGGGGGTTCCCCCTTCAAGATTCTCAGCACAAAAGTCGCACCGCAAGTTGGACCATCTTGATCCGACTTCTGGTGCGACTTCTATTCAAATCAATGGACTCCCATAGGGAACCATTGATTTTGAATAGAGACAGAAACGCTGGACGAGGCTTAACACAGTGTTAAGCTTTGTTAAATCGCATTTAACACCTTTGCCGGCATCTGGCGTCTTTTCAGCTCTAACACTGGAGCCTCAGAACTCACTGGTGCTGGTGCTGGTTTTTTTTGGAGCTTAAAAACATCTATGCCAATTACAGCTCCTAAACGCCTTGGTGGGCATGAGGCCATAGGCTAACATAGAGAGGTGTTTTAAAGGCCTGAAAGCTTGGATTTGTCTTCACTTTCTGCACTGGTCACAATAGACAAATAGTGTTAGTGAGGGTGAATCTACACAGAGGAAACACAGACCGTTTTGCCGCAATACTACCAGCCATCACCAAAAAAGCCCTAAGAATTGAGCGATTATTGAAGATCGATTGGCGATCGACTGTCAAGAATTTCAGACATTTTCCCAAGCCTAAGCACATATTATGTGCTTTGATTAACACAAGATCGGCAGTAAAACACCGACTAGAAATCCACGATTTCATTTTACAATACGATTTAGATTTATGTCTATTTTTAACAGAGAGCTGGCTCACAGCCGACTGCAACACCATTCTCGGAGAATTGGTGCCAACAAACTATCGTATCATAACTGAAAACAGAATAGGGCAAAGAGGAGGAGGCCTGGCAGTGATCCATAAGAATCACCTGGCAATCACCAAACCAGTCCTTCAAAACCCTCTTCCATTCATGGAAACCCTTACTCTGCAACTACAAACAAATTCCCAGGAGACCGTCCATATTCTACTTTGCTACAGGCCACCTGGCCCAAAATCGCAGCTTCTGCCATCACTGACGGAGTTTATCTCCACTTATACCCTTACCTGCAAACACCTTTTGCTGCTCTGGGATTTCAACCTTTGGGCCAACTCCTCACAAGACCCCGTTGCCGACGCCTGTATTGACCACCTGGAAGGATTAGGGCTACAGCAACTAGTATGTGGGCCCACACATACTTCAGGTCACACGCTCGATCTTATTTTGAGACAAGAACTGGAAATAAACATTTTGGAAAATGAACCATTGCCATGGACAGATCACCATGCAATTAAATTCATAATCTTCAAAATCCCCCCCTTAACAAAAACATCAAAACCGGTGACAACACACTGGACTAGATGTCAGAAGAAGCTCCACTCGGAACTCTTCAAAACCACATTAAGGGAAAAAATAAAAACAATCCAACCACACCAAACGGCCTCAGATACACTGAATGCCATAAACACAGCCCTATTACAGTCAGCCGACTTAATAGCGCCGAAACGTAAAACCTGCATGAGGAAAAACACCTCCAGCTGGTTCAACAACCAGCTATCGTTATTGAAGCAAGAGCGCAGAAGGGCGGAAGCCGCCTGGAAAAGAAGTGCTTCAGAAGAAAACCTCATCATTTACAAGGCCACAACAAAGAAATACCACAAAGAAATCTTCAAAGCCAAGAAAAATTATTTTTCCAAGGCTATCAACAGCGCCCTAAACCGACCCCGCGAACTCTTCAAGATGGTCACCCAGACCATGAATCCTGTCTGTCTTGAAGCCCCCAATTCAGACACCCAAGAGTTCTGCAATGAATTGTCGGATTACTTCATTAATAAAATTGAGGGAATCCGGGAAGGCATTCAACAAAACAATACCCCCCTCAACCCCCCCCCCCCCCCCCCGCAATTATTCGCACAATACCCATAGAAATTCACCACAATTAGGAAAGTTCACTCTAGAACCCATCTCTATCGAGGTCACCAAAAATATCATTGGTACTTTGCGAAACAGCACAGCGCCAAATGATATCATTCCCACTAAACTGCTGAAGGAATGCGCCGACATCGTGGCGCCTCCCATCACGCAGCTTATAAACCTTTAAAGTCTTTCAAGGAAGGTATACTGCCCTCCCAGCTGAAGGAGGGCATAATTCAACCCATCTTGAAGAAACCCACCCTAGACCCCAAGGACCCACTTAACCGCCGTCCCATAACAGGCCTAAACGTCCTCTCCAAGGTAATGGAGAAAGTGGTGGTACAACAGCTGCAACAGCATCTAGATACCCATAACCTACTTGATCCATTTCAATCGGGTTTCCTCCCCGGACACGGTACGGAAACAGCATTGCTCAAAATATGGGACGACGCTCTCGAGGCCGCAGACGAAGGAGAATCTTGTCTCCTGGTTCTGCTGGACCTAAGCGCTGCCTTCGACACTGTAGACCACAAACTGTTACTGACTCGGTTAGCTGACGTAGCCAAAGTCACAGAAGGTGATTTACCTTGGTTCTCCTCTTTTTTGGAAAACCGGTCACAAACAGTGAATTTGGGACCTTTTACTTCTGAGAAACGCACGGTATCGTATCGAGTCCCTCAAGGATCGCCTCTATCGCCAGTGCTGTTCAACATCTATCTTCGTCCTCTTTTTGAAATTATTAGCAGCCAAAAACTCTTTTATCACTCATATGCAGACGACACGCAACTGTATTTTCGCATTTGCAACAAAAAGGATCACCATCTCAATCTAGAGACATGCCTCTCTTCGTTAGAGAACTGGATGACAAAGAGTTATCTTAAACTCAACGGAGCCAAAACAGAACTTCTCCTGTTTCACGCCAAGCGTATGAATCAACCTGCAACAACGTGGATACCCCTGCCCATTCTGGGCAAAATCATCACCCCTAGCGCCAAAGTCAAAAGTCTCGGGGTCATCTTCGACTCCTACATGACAATGGACGCACAAATAGGGTCAGTAGTCAGCGGATCTCACCATCTGCTGCGCCTACTACGCAAACTCACTCCTTTTATTCCAAAAGAAGACATAGCGGCCGTGGTGGGAGCGATTGTAAACTCCAGATTGGATTATGCAAACGCCCTTTACCTCGGTCTGCCAAAGTACCAAATCGCCCGTCTGCTAGTCGTACAAAACACGGCCGCCAGACTAATGACTGGGAAAAAACCCTGGGAATCAATCTCACCTTCGCTGAGAGCCCTTCATTGGTTGGCAGTAAAAGACAGAATTGTTTTTAAAGCACTCTCTGTCTAATACATAGATGTTTCTATGGGAACGCCCCCCTTTATCTATGCGAAAAAATAAAAGCTCACAACTCCAATCGCGTTTTGCGATCCACCAACCAAAATCTGCTTCAGATACCGAAAGCCAGATACAAGTGCAAGGGAGAAAGAAGATTTGCGGTTCAGGGTCCCAGACTATGGAACGCTTTACCAACCAGCATTCGGTTGGAGGAAAATCACTTAGCGTTCAGGAGAAAGATCAAAACTCATCTCTTTTGATATCAAAGGAGACAGGAACAACAAGCGCCCAGAGGCGATTTGGTTCGCATGTGCTGCACTATATAAGTTTTTCATTCAGACAACAATAATAATAAAAAATGACAAGGGTGCTAACACTTTCCCTCTTATAGATATGCAATGTCCACTTTCAGTACGTTTAGATGACAGGTACTCTTCAGTGAGGATAAGCACTCTTGGGAACAAACAAAACACACCACTTACCATGTAATAGATTCTCCTGACACTCCCAGACTGAGGAGTAACCACCTTCAAAGTGACCTTTATGCTTTCCCCGGGACTCAGAACCTGGCTGGGAACTTCCATGTGAAGGAAGCTGTTGGTTTTCGATGTATAGGGAGTGAGACGTATTGTTTCCTCCTGACGACCGTCACTTCCTTCCGCTCTGATCTATTAGGACATGAATGATGTACCCATTCGTAAATTATTTAAAATGTATAAAAAATAATTTTAAGTAAGACATGAATGAAAAATCTGGTAAAATTTTTAAATAATAATTGTTATATGTATAGAAATAATAATTTAAAGTATATCCAAAGCCATGATTTATTATTGAATAGAAAAGTCAAGGGCTAAAACCCATTGGGGGAGAGTTGTCATCACTTCCTGTCCTGTAGACATAATAGGAAATCTCTCCAATGCAGTGGTGGTCGGTGCTCCATGGGTTGGGGGGGCAAACAGACCTGACCACAGACTTCTGGCGTCCCTCGGCGGCTCTTGTGGCTCCTCCCCACATTGTTAATAGATGCCGAATGTATGACCCGCCCCCCACGTCATTGGATTTGATTGACAGCAGCGGGAGCCAATGGCTGCGCTGCTATCAATCTATCCAATCAAGAGTCGGGACCCCGTGAAGAGAGGGACAGTGCGTCACTGCCGAGTGAAGTCCATGGCTCAGGTAAGTAAAAATGGGGGGGGGGTTACTGCCAGAATTTTTTTCACGTTAAAGCATAGGATGCATTAAGGTGGAAAAACATGACGGTTTACAACCCCTTTAAGTGGATTCTAGTGCACAAAATAGCCGCAGTATCCGCGGATATCTACGCCACGTCCGGCGCCTCCTCTGTCCCCCCCCTCCCGCTGTCTTCAGGTCCTAGAGGACAGCAGGGACCATTCAGATTGCACAGTGCGACTCGCGCATGCGCAGTAGGGAACCAGGAAGTGAAGTCGCAAGGCTTACTGAAGATGGCGGCGGCAGCACTCAAGAGCCGAGGGACAGATCGGCTTCGGGTGCCAACATCGCGGGCGCCCTGGACAGGTAAGTGTCCATGTTTTTAAATTCAGAAGCTGCAGTATTTGTAGCTTCTGACTTGTTTAATTTTTTTTAAATGATACTTGGCACCATCTAGTTGCCATAATGCAGTATTTTCCCCATTCGCACTTTTTTTTAGAAATAACATATTTTTTAGGATAAGAAAATATTGTGTTGCGCTGATAATCAAGTAAAAAATTGCATACATATATATATACACCATATACATAAATAAGAACCCCCTACACCTCAAATCAGGGAGGTATATGTGCAAAAGATAAACAAAAACCACTCAAAAACTATAATGTGAAAAAATTCAAATAGAACCAGCAAAAATAGTTCATGGAAAAAACACAGTTCAGTACATAGGCTAATAGGAGACAGGTGTGAGATCCACAGTCCTTTGGTGTGCAGCTGTCATTATAGCAAAAAAAAAAAAAAAAAAAAATATAAAACCTTTTCCTTCTGGACTCCCCGATTAACACAGGATATCAGCCGCTCATAAGGAGAAAAGAAAGATATATGGTGCAAATAACGTAATAAAATGGGAAATGAACCCTGCAATACAATGATTGCACTCACGGAACCTCGATGGTAAAAAGGCTCAACTGCAATCAGTCATTGAACGCCGCTCAGTGCTACGATCTCCTCAGAAGGACGGATTCGACCGTCGATCGCGTCACTCGGCTTCTCCCCCACGCGTATCGTCAATAGCCACTTGACTTATTCATGGGTTGCCATGTGACCATGTCAGCAGTCTATTTATACAAGCTGACAATGGAGGCAAGAGCAGAGGGGTGGATCCTTCACATCATTGCCGGCTGACTGGTGCGCTTTAGCCACAACATTTTAATGTGATCTTTACAAGCAAATAAAATACATATATACGAGACCATTTGGAACAAATTAAATGTTAAAATACATTATAAAATTCATTTATGCAACCTTCATTATGAACAACTAATAGCCTATACACGTCACTGCCTCCAGTGGTGAGAAGAATAAATACACCTAATATTACTCAACCACTTTCAAAAATAAATAAATAAATAAAATGTATTATAAACCACCAGTAAATTATTACCAACAACAAGGAGGACCTTCTCAGCACCCCCAGCAAACTGGTGCACCTCCCCATAATAATTATTATTATGATAACAGAAGGAGCCCGGTGCATACGCAAAACAGATATGAACCACTTAGCACCTATAGGAACGAAGAAGACTCACGTTCCTCTTTTTTAGAATATCGCCGGAGCGACAAGACCCCACCTCGGTACGAACAGTTAGATCACGCCCGAAGCCCCAACGAACCAGGGGGTGCAGAGGGGGACACAAGGTCAAAAAGACGGAAAGTACAGTAGGCGAGGGTATCTATAACCTAAGTGGAATTGACCTTACCCCTGCAGAATTGATGACATTAGATAAGGGTTTGAAATTTGCCCCGAAACGGAATTTAAATAAATTTGATGCATATGTTGATGTTCGAAAATTTGTGCGTAAGCTGAACATTAAGAAATATATGCTTAATCAGCCTGTTAGGAATCAGGCTGATAGAAACATGGATGAAGGTAGAGTTCAATATAGCACTCTTAGAAACAAATCCCTCTTTAACCCTCAGGTGCCTAATAATCACCATATTGAGGTATTCAGTAAAATGGTCCTGAAAGATTTGGATAGCCTAAAGGTTAAACGCATACCTGACCCTATGATTATACATAGGGGGATCAAGGAGCTGGAGAAGAACAAAGGAATCATTATAAGGCCCGCAGATAAAGGCGGAGCAATTGTGGTCCTTTCAAGGGAGTACTACTATGAGGAACTGGATAATCAACTAAAGGACACTAATACGTATATTAAACTTAAAGGGAACCCCACACGAGAATATAAAGAAGAATTGGCTTATCTGGTGTACAGAGGGAGACAAAAAGGGGTCCTGAATAAGAGAGAGTATAAGTATTTGGTGCCAGACACATGCAGGGTACCTATCATATATACAATTCCCAAGATACACAAAGATGCTAAAAAACCTCCCGGGCGACCAATTATAAATGGCATTCAATCCATAAACTCTAGGTTGGGTGAATATGTGGATCGTTTCATGCAACCATTGGTGCCCAAGACTCGAGCGTATCTAAGGGATACAAAACATCTTATACAAATCTTGGAAACTATTAAAATGGAGACGGGTGATACCTATCTGCTTGCCACAGCAGATGTGGCCTCACTTTATACGGTGATCAACCATAAGGAGGCTATTGATGCGTCCAAATGGGCCTTGGATAAATTCAGCGACTTAGTGTCCAAGCAAAAACGCTTTATTTTGAGGAGTCTGGCCTACGGTTTGCAACACAACTACTTTTGGCACAAATCGGAATATTTCAGACAGCTTAACGGAGTAGCTATGGGTGCCAAATATGCACCAAGTGTTGCCAATATCTATATGGCAGAATGGGAGGAGACTGCCATATATAATGATTCACCGGACTCTTTAATAGTTTACAAAAGATTTATAGATGACTGCATTGTGTTATGGAAAGGGGATGACACCTCACTGAAACAATTTTTTGAAAAGTTGAATAAGAATGGAAAAAATATAAAACTCACTTATACTATAAGCGATAAGATTATCCAGTTCTTGGATTTAGAAATCTCCTTGGAAAATCAGAAAATAAGTACCAAAACGTTCTTCAAGCCAGTAGACCGTAATAGTTACATCCCAACAGACAGTTGTCATTATGACCCGTGGCTGATCAACGTACCAAAAGGGCAATTGACACGGATCAGAAGGAACTGTACGGATGATAATACATTTATGGATCAGGCCAAATTTGTAGGCTCTAAGTTTACACAAAAGGGCTACAGTGAAGATTTTATTCAACTAAAGATTGAGGAAGTTAAGAATGTATCAAGAGAGAACCTGATTTCAGATAAAAAAAAGTTTGCAAAAGTGGAACAAGAAATACCTATCATCCTAAATTTCAATGTACAACACAGGCAACTAGAATCAATATTCAGGAAACATTGGCCGATTTTAAAAGCTGATAGGCAGCTCCAGGATGTATTGCCTGTCGCACCTAAAGTTGTGTATCGAAGAGCTCCCACTTTAAGGGATCTAGTTGCAAAAAGTGTCCCAGACCCCCCAAATAAAAAGGAGGTTCTGACTTTTTGGCAAGGAAAAGGTTTTTTCCCTTGCAAACGCTGTTTTGCATGTAGGAAGACAAATCAAAATGGCCAAAAATGTTCCAGTTTTTCATCTAATGTGACCAAAAAAGACTATAAAATAAAAGAGCTAATAACGTGCAGGACTGAGGGGGTGGTGTATGTGCTCCAGTGCCCGTGCTCTTTGCAGTATGTGGGACGCACTAAGAGACCCATGTGGAAAAGGATTAGGGAGCACGTACAAAACATTGAAAAAGGTTGTGATGAACATAATGTCTCACGACATTTCAAACAATGCCATAATAATGATCCAAGAGGTTTAAAATTTAGGGCCATAGACAAGTATATACCCCACTGGAGGGGGAGTCACAAAGTCAGGGAACTGAGTAAATGTGAATCTCGGTGGATTCACGAGATGGCTACCCTGGCACCTAATGGCCTTAACATCGAGTTTGACCTCAATTGCTTCATCGCAGATTTCTAATTAGGGGCATTTTATATACATTTTTATATTTTTTATCCATATATATATATTTTTTATCAATATATATTTTTATCAATATATTTTTATCATTATATATTGTTATTAATATTTTTTAATAATCTTATGGACTGGGTTTATTATTATAACCTATTGATCAGCTGATCATGTGTTTTTTTTGGTGAAGATTCACCAGTATGCGGGATTTTTATCCCCTTCCATTGTATGTCATGTCTATAGTAATTATTGTAATATTACTATCACCCACTAGGGGGGGTGATTATCTATGCCTTCTTTTATTTATTTTTGAAAGTGGTTGAGTAATATTAGGTGTATTTATTCTTCTCACCACTGGAGGCAGTGACGTGTATAGGCTATTAGTTGTTCATAATGAAGGTTGCATAAATGAATTTTATAATGTATTTTAACATTTAATTTGTTCCAAATGGTCTCGTATATATGTATTTTATTTGCTTGTAAAGATCACATTAAAATGTTGTGGCTAAAGCGCACCAGTCAGCCGGCAATGATGTGAAGGATCCACCCCTCTGCTCTTGCCTCCATTGTCAGCTTGTATAAATAGACTGCTGACATGGTCACATGGCAACCCATGAATAAGTCAAGTGGCTATTGACGATACGCGTGGGGGAGAAGCCGAGTGACGCGATCGACGGTCGAATCCGTCCTTCTGAGGAGATCGTAGCACTGAGCGGCGTTCAATGACTGATTGCAGTTGAGCCTTTTTACCATCGAGGTTCCGTGAGTGCAATCATTGTATTGCAGGGTTCATTTCCCATTTTATTACGTTATTTGCACCATATATCTTTCTTTTCTCCTTATGAGCGGCTGATATCCTGTGTTAATCGGGGAGTCCAGAAGGAAAAGGTTTTATATTTTTTTTTTTTTTTTTTTGCTATAATGACAGCTGCACACCAAAGGACTGTGGATCTCACACCTGTCTCCTATTAGCCTATGTACTGAACTGTGTTTTTTCCATGAACTATTTTTGCTGGTTCTATTTGAATTTTTTCACATTATAGTTTTTGAGTGGTTTTTGTTTATCTTTTGCACATATACCTCCCTGATTTGAGGTGTAGGGGGTTCTTATTTATGTATATGGTGTATATATATATGTATGCAATTTTTTACTTGATTATCAGCGCAACACAATATTTTCTTATTTATTCACTTTGGTTTTGTGCACCTCACGTGTTTGCAGCTTATCTTTAGTATTTTATATGGTTTTAGTAATAGCGCTGTAGTACCTTTTTACATATTTTTTAGGATGAACTCCAAGCACATA
The DNA here is from genome assembly GCF_905171775.1 of Rana temporaria. Classification (NCBI taxonomy): domain Eukaryota; kingdom Metazoa; phylum Chordata; class Amphibia; order Anura; family Ranidae; genus Rana; species Rana temporaria. Next base: position 30,051,907 of record NC_053497.1, on the reverse strand, counting down.
TAAAAGATACAATTTACTCTTCTGATTTTTTCACTGAAAATTCTGCTCATAAACTGAAGCTATTGAAACTGCACGTAAATGCGTTCTCTGCTGATAGGGGCAAAATGTTATGTCCTCAGGCTGCATTCTCTACAGTTTGAATAATATTCATTAGAATAATAAAAACAGTCTAAATGGGGAAAATACCTAATTTAGGCCAATAGATGGGGCAAAAGAGCATACTTATGTATTATAGTACTCAGCATCATCTAGTGGCCATAATGTGGTATTTCCCCCATTTTCAATAAATAACATCTTTTTATAGATGAATTCAGGGCAGATATAAAAGATACAATTTATTCTTCTAGTTCTTTCACTGAAAATTCTGTTCATAGAGTTAAGTCATTGAAACTGCATGTAAATTCGTTTTGTGCTAATGGGGCACAATGTTATGTTTTATGTTTTCAGGCTACATTCTCTGCAGATCAAATCATATTAATTAAAAAAAGACAGTATAAATGGGGCAAGTATCGAATTTCAGACACTAGATGGCACCAAAGAGCATACATATTTCCTATGATACTTAGCACCATCTAGTGGCCATAATGCACTACTTTCTTTTTCTTTTTTTTAACATCTTTTAAAAGATTAAAGGGGTTGTAAAGGTAAAAAATGTTTCCCCTAAATAGCTTCCTTTACCTTAGTGCAGTCCTCCTTCACTTACCTCATCCTTACATTTTGCTTTTAAATGTCCTTATTTCTTCCTGTTCTTCTGTCTGTAACTCCACACAGTAATGTGAGGATTTCTCCCTGGTGTGGAGTGTCGTGCTCACCCCCTCCCTTGGACTACAGGAGAGTCAGGACGCCCACTAACACACAGCTCCTTTCTCTATCTGCAACGTAGAGAGCGTCCTGACTCTCCTGCTCTCCCCCTCAAGGGAGGGGGAGAGCACGACACTCTACACCAGGGAGAAAGCCTCGCATTACTGTGTGGAGTTACAAACAGAAGAACAGGAAGTGAGGATTTCTCAGAAGAAATAAGGACATTTAAAAGCAAAATGGAAGGATGAGGTAAGTGAAGGAGGACTGCACTAAGGTAAAGGAAGCTATTTAGGGGATTTTTTTTTAACCTTTACAACCCCTTTAACTTTAAGCAGATATAAAAGATACAATTTATTCTTCTTGTTTTTTCACTGAAAATTTTGTTCTAATGGGGCAAAATTTTATGTTTTTAGGCTACATTTTCTACAGATCAAAAAATGTGTTAAAAAAAAAAGACGGTCTAAATGGGGAAAATATCTGATTTCGACCACTAGATGGTGCCAAAGAACATACTTATTTCCTATGATACGCAACACCATCTAAAGGCCATAATGCGGTATTTCTTTTTTTTTTTTTAACATCTTTTAAAAGATTAACGCTAAACAGATATTAAAGATTCAATTTATTCTTCTTGTTTTTTTTACTGAAAATTCTGTTCATAAATGCATGTAAATTCATTCTGTGCAAAACTGAATGGGGCAGATTCACGTAGATCGCCGCAAATTTGTGCGGCCGTAACGTGTCTGATTTACGTTACGCCGCCGCAAGTTTTTCAGGCAAGTGCTTTATTCACAAAGCACTTGCCTGTAAAGTTGCGGCGGCGTAGCGTAAATCACCCGGCGGAATTCAAATTCGGCGGGCAAGGGGCGTGTATCATTTAAATGAAGCGCGTCCCCGCGCCGAACGAACTGCGCATGCGCCGTCCGTAAAATATCCCAGTGTGCATTGCTCCAAATGACGTCGCAAGGACGTCATTGGTTTTGACGTGAACGTAAATGACGTCCAGCCCCATTCACGGATGACTTACGCAAACGACGTAAATTTTTTAATTTTCGACGCGGGAATGACGGCCATACTTAACATCGGCTGCACCTCATAGACCCAGGGGCAACTTTACGCTGGGAAAAGCCTAACGTAAACGTCGTAACTTTACTGCGTCGGCCGCACGTACGTATCTAGCTAATTTGCATACTCGACGCGGAATTCGACGAAATCGCCACCTAGCGGTAAAAAAAAAAATGCAGTTAAGATCCGACGGCGTAAGAGACTTACGCCTGTCGGATCTAATGGATATCTATGTGTAACTGATTCTAAGAATCAGGTGCATAGATACGACGCCGCTACGCAGAGATACGGCGGCGTATCTGGAGATGCGCCGTCGTATCTCTTTTGAGAATCTGGGCCAATGTTCTCAGGCTGCACTCTGCAGATCGAATGACATTGTCTAAATGGGAAAAATACCTAATTTAGCCACTAGATGGCGCACAAGAGCACACCATTTACCTATGATACCTAGCACCATCTAGTGGCCATAATGCTGTATTTCCCCCATTCACACAATTTTTTTTTATTTTTATAAATATATAACATCTTTTTAAAGATTAACTCCAAGCAGATCAAAAAGATACAGGGGTAGATTCACGTACCTTTTGCGGCGGCGTATCTCAAGATACGCCGCCGTAATTTGAAATCCGCGCCCGCGTATCGTTGCGCCGATTCTCAAAGGCAGTTACGCTGAAAAAATAGGCTTCCTCCACCGACGTAACTTGATTGCGGCGGGGTAGAATTGCGTGCAATGTAACTTTGGCCGCTAGGGCCGCTTCCGTTGTTGTCGGCGTAGAATATGCAAATTTTCTAGATACGCCGATTCACAAACGTACGTGCGCCCGGCGTTCGTTTTTTTACGTCGTTTGCGTTAAGTCTTTTTCGGCGTAACGTTGCTCATGCTATTAGGAGGCGCATCCAATGTTAAGTATGGACGTCGTTCCCGCTTCGAAATTTGAATTTTTTACGTCGTTTGCGTAAGTCGTTCGCGAATAGGGCTGGACGTAATTTACGTTCACGTCGAAACCAATACGTCGTTGCGCTGTACTTGGAAGCAATGCACACTGGGATATGTACACGGACGGCGCATCACGTCAGGTCATCATAAATTTACATAAAACACGCCCCCCCTTCCACATTTGAATTACGCGCGCTTACGCCGGCCCCTTTTACGCTACGCCGCTGCAACTTACGGAGCAAGTGCTTTGTGAATACAGCACTTGCTCCTGTAAGTTACGGCGGCGTAGCGTAAATACGATACGCTGTGCCGCCGTATCATTGCGCGGACATACGTGAATCTACCCCACAATTTATTCTAGTTCTTTTACAAAAAATGACATTTGCAGACTAAGCATGTAGAACTATGTATATGTATATATGCCTTCAGCACTGTCCTGCCCGTCCATTGGCTTAGTATCAAGAGAGCTATAGAAGAAATTAGAATTTCTGCTGGTTACCGTAAGGTCCAGGGACTTCTCATTTACGTTGGTGTTGATCTGGAAGGCGGCCTTCCCATCCTCATCCGATATGAAGGAGTTCAGTAGTGTGCTCCCTTTCAGAAGTTTAATTGGGACACCCCTTGCCAGTGTGCCGTCTGTATAAGTTACTTCTACCTGTGTAATCACATAATACAACGCATTGTTAGTCTTCAAGCAAAAGAAAAGCAATCCGAGGAATGGGTTGGGTAATAATTTATGGCTTATGCAACTCACAACTTACCCAAGGTGTGATTTCCATAACCTATACACACGCTACTACCTAGCTACAGTTGAACTGACACTTCTGCCATGACAGTGCATGGACAGGTGGTTGAAACCAAGGGGCCAGATTCACGTAGCCCGGGCGCAACTTAACTTTTCCGATTTAAGTTACACCGCCGCAATTTTTCCAAGTTAGTGCCCGATCCACAAAGCACTTACCTGGAAATTTGCGGCGGTGTATCCTAAATCCGGCCGGCGCAAGGCGGGCCAATTCAAATGGGGCGAGTCCCATTTAAATTAGGCGCGCTCCCGCGCCGGACGTACTACGCATGCTCCCGACGCAAATTTCCCGACGTGCTTTGCGCGAAATTACGATGCGCCGAGGTTTTGTGAATCGCGACGGGTAAAAAAAAGTTGCGTCGGGAAAAAAAGAGTTGCACCGGGAATTTTTTTTTTTTTTTTTTTTAAATTTGACAGCGACGCGGGAAAGACAGGTATACTTTTACATGGTGTACTAACTTTACACTTTGTAAAAGGTACCCTATCTTTGCGACGGCAAACTAACACTTACGGCGACCTAACGAAGGGAAAAAGCTCCGTGGATCTCCGTAAGTGCTAATTTGCATACCCGACACTGGTTTACGACGAGAACTCCCCCCAGCGGCGGCCGCGGTACTGTATCCTAAGATCCGACAGTGTAAAACAATTACACATGTCGGATCTTAGGGATATCTATGCGTAACTGATTCTATGAATCAGCCGCATAGATAGAAACAGAGATACGACGGCGTATCAGCAGATACACCTGCGTATCCCTTTTGTGAATCTGGCCCCAGGTTCTGTCCATTTCTTATACAACTCCTAGAGGCGTATTCATAAAAAAAATCTGCATAGCTGTTTGCCCATTGCAACTGCATGTAAATTCGTTCTGTGCGAACGCGGGAAAATAAAATGTTCTCAGGCTATATTCTCTGCAGATCAAATGTTATTCATGAAAAAAAATTAGCAAAATACCTTATTAGGTCCACTAGATGGCGCTGAGGAGTATATGTATTTCCTATGATACTCAACACCACCCAGTGGCCACAATGTGGTATTTTTCCTATTAGCACTTTTTTTTCCAATGAAGAGCCTGAAAACATAGGGCCAGATTCACAGAAGAAATACGCCGGAGTATCTACTGATACTCCGGCGTATTTTCAAATTTGCCGCTTCGTATCTTAATTTGTGATTCACAAACAAGATACGACGGCTTTTGGCTAAGATCCGACAGGCTTACGGCTTTGTACGCCTTCGGATCTTAGGCTGCAATACTTCGGCCGCCGCTGGGTGGAGTTTGCGTCGTTTTCCAGCGTCGTGTATGCAAATGAGCTTTTACGGCGATCCACGAAGGTTTGCGCGTTCGGTACGTCGTCGCTAATATTTTTTTCCCGTCGCAAAGTTACGGCTGCTTTAACATGGCTTAAAATTAGATCAGCCATGTTAAAGTATGGCCGTCGTTCCCGCGTCGAATTTCAAATTTTTTTTTTTGCGTAAGACGTCCGGGAATACGAAAGTACGTTACGCACGTCGCCGTTCAAAAAAATGACGTCACTTCGCGCAAAGCACGGCGGGAATTTCAAAATGGAGCATGCGCAGTGCGTCCCGCACGGGAGCGCGCCTAATTTAAATGGTACACGCCCCATTTAAAATAGGCGGGCTTGCGCCGGACGCCTTTACGTTACACCGCCGTAAGTTTACACGCAAGTGCTTGGTGAATCAGGCACTTGCGCTGAAAACTTGCGGCGGTGTAACGTACAGACGATACGTTACGCCGCCGGAGTTTTCTGTGAATCTGGCCCATATAATTTTGCCCCAATCACACAGAATGAATCTACATGCAGTTTCGATGGATGAACAACTGTACAAATGTTTTAGAAATCAACCCCCTGGCTGGTGTTCACTTTTAGGAGTGCAGGTCCCCTGGAGACCTTAGAGGCCATGGTGATAAGGTAAGTGTATTATTAACCACTTCCTTACTGGGCATTTAAACCCCCCTACTGCCCAGACCTATGTTCAGCTTTCAGCGCTGATGCACTTTGATTGACAATTGCGCGGTCATACAACGCTGTACCCAAATGACATTTTTATCATTTTTTTCACACAAATAGAGCTTTCTTTTGGTGGTATTTAATCACCGCTGGAGGGCTAAACAAACAAAAAAATTGAAAATTTAGAAAAAAATAATCATGTTCATCGTTTTGCAAACAGGTAATTTTTCTCCTTCATTGATATGCGCTGATGAGGCGGCACTGATAGGCTGCACTGGTGGGCACAGATAAGGCGGCACTGTTAGGCACAGATAAGACGGCACTGATGGGGACAGATAAGGCGGTACTTATGGGCACAGCTAAGGCGGCACTGATGGGCACAGATAAGAGGGCACTGATGGGTGAACAAGCTGAAGTTGAAGTTGATTGGCTACCATGCACAGCTGCACCAGATTTTGCACTCTGCAGTTTTAATAAATCAACCCCAATGTGTGTTTCTTGAATGCCTTTTGCTGCACATTTCAGAAATGCGTGAAGAACGCGCTGCATACGCATGTCGCACTTTCTGAGCCATAATTGTTACTGGCACCCCAAACGCAGTTGGCAGACATGCTACAAATACACCAAAACAGGAGGAGGTGTCTAAGAAGTGGGAAAACCACAAAAAAATATTCATTGAGTAAGATATGGAATCCTGGAGATCCATTTTTCCATAAATCATAATCCATGAACGTTTGCTTTTCGGCTAACATTAGACCCCATATACACATGCTTTATTAATATTGTAGAATCTGGTGCAGCTTTGCACAGAAACCAATCAGCTTCCAGCCCCCCCCCCCCCCCCCCCCCCACCCAATACTTACCTGAGCCTCATCTCTGTCCAGCAATGTCCATGAGTGTCTTGGCTGTCTGAAACTCTCCCTCCTGATTGGCTGAGACACAGCAGCAGCACCATTGGCTCCCGCTGCTGTCCATCAAAGTCAGCTAGCCAATCAGGGGAGCCGGGCTTCAGCTCCTTGTCTGAAAGGACACACGTAACTGCAGCTCGGCTAGGGTGCTCCCATAGCTGTGCGGCACTCAACAGGTGGGAGGGGCCAGGAGCGCCGAAGAGGGACCAGAGAAAAGGAGAATCCGCGCTGCTCTGTGCAAAACCACAGCAGGTATTATTTTTATAGGGAAAAAAAAATACGAGACTTTACAATAACTGTAACCACTTGCCGACCACCGCACGCCTATTTACGTAGACAGAATGGCACGGGCAGGCAGATTGGCGTACAGGTACGTCCATTTGAATCTGCCGCCCAGCAGGTGCGTGCGTGCGTGCATGGGTCCCAGGAACTCGATTTTTCTGGGAATCCTGCAATGGCGGGAAGCAAGAGCAGAACGGGGGAATGCCTTTGTAAACAAGGCATTCCCCTATTCTGCCTAGTGACACTGGCCCGGATTCAGAGAGCAATTGCGCCTGCGTAACCTCCGGCGTTACGAATGCTCCTGATTCAGGAACATCGTAACGCCGACTGCAGCCTAAAATCTGCGTGGCATAAGGCTCTAATGCCACGCAGATTTTAGGCTGCATTATTGCGATGACCGCTAGGGGGCGCTCCCATTGTGATCTGTGTATAGTATGCAAATTGCATACTAACACCGATTCACAATGTTGCGCGGGCCCTGCGTACGAAAGTTACAGAGTTTCCGTACGGCGTCTTTAGCGTAAGGCTGCCCCTTCTAATAGTAGGGGCAGCCAATGCTAAAGTATACCCAATGTTCCCCGCGTCGTGAAATTTGAATTTCACGTCGTTTGCGTAAGTGATTCGTGAATGGCGCTGGACGCCATTCACGTTCACTTTGAAGCAAATGACGTCCTTGCGACGTCATTTGCCGCAATGCACGTCGGGAAAGTTTCCCGACGGAGCATGCGCTCTACGCTCGGCGCGGGAGCGCGCCTAATTTAAATGATTCCCGCCCCCTACGGGATCATTTACATTAGGCGCCCTTACGCAGTGCAAGTTTACACAGCGCCCTCGCAATTTACGGAGCTACTGCTCCGTGAATCGCGGGTAGCGCAGTAAATTTGCGGGGGCGCAGGACAAAAACGCTGCCCTGTGCCTCCGTAAGAAAGGGGCAAATTCTACCTGAATCTGGGCCACTGTCACTGATGACCGTTCCCTGTGATCGGTCATCAGTGAAGTGTCACGTGTGTAGCCAGGCCCACTAACAGTAAGAATCACTTCCTAGGGAACACTTAACCCAGTGACAGGTTTGGTTGAGAGCACAACCAATGTGAAAGTTAGCATCCCTGGCATGCTGGGAATTTTATTGTTTTTTTTTAAACCATTAGCTCATTAGGTTTAGTTCCACTTTAATTCCCTGCATGGCAACAGATTTCCAATCCTTATTCTTTGCCCAGAGTTCATTAGTAGGCCAAATGGGAACGAAAAAGAGAAGTTCATTGGGTTCACCGTTCACATATACTTTACTCTTTAGACACCCCCAAGAAAAAAGAAAAAAAAGGTACCGTATTTTCCGGCGTATAAGATAACTTTTTGGATGAAAAAAAATACATCCAAAGTCGGGGGTCGTCTTATACGCCAGGTACGGTATCTTTGGACGAGATGAGAAGGCATCCGTGATTGGCGGAATACAGAACAGAGGCGCTACTGGGAAAATGTGTGTTCCGCCAATCACAGGACACGCTGAGAAGACGGCGCGGCTTTGAAATCATGGACGCTCGCAGCAGATGGAGACTGTCACCGGCCTGCAAAACGTGAGTGATGGCACAGTGGGGGGGAAAGTGGGGGCAAATGATGGCACTGTGGGGGCAAGAGATGGCACTGTGGGGGCAAGTAATGTGATGGCACTGTGGGGGCAAGTAATGTGATGGCACTGTGGGGCAAGTAATGTGATGGCACTGTGGGGGCAAGTAATGTGATGGCACTGTGGGGGCAAGTAATGTGATGGCACTGTGGGGGCATGTAATGTGATGGCACTGTGGGGGCATGTAATGTGATGGAACTGTGGGGGCAAGTAATGTGATGGCACTGTGGGGGCAAGTAATGTGATGGCACTGTGGGGGCAAGTAATGTGATGGCACTGGGGGGGCATGTAATGTGATGGAACTGTGGGGGCAAGTAATGTGATGGCACTGTGGGGGCAAGTAATGTGATGGCACTGTGGGGGCAAGTAATGTGATGGCACTGTGGGGGCAAGTAATGTGATGGCACTGTGGGGGCAAGTAATGTGATGGCACTGTGGGGGCAAGTAATGTGATGGCACTGTGGGGGCAAGTAATGTGATGGCACTGTGGGGGCATGTAATGTGATGGCACTGTGGGGGCATGTAATGTGATGGCACTGTGGGGGCATGTAATGTGATGGCACTGTGGGGGCATGTAATGTGATGGCACTGTGGGGGCATGTAATGTGATGGCACAGTGGGGTCATGTAATGTGATGGCACTGTGGGGGCAAGTAATGTGATGGCACTGTGGGGGCAAGTAATGTGATGGCACTGTGGGGGCATGTAATGTGATGGCACTGTGGGGGCATGTAATGTAATGGCACAGTGGGGGCAAGTAATGGCACAGTGGGGGCATGTAATGGCATAGTGAGGCTTGAAAAAAGCCTGTTTCTGTCAGCGGTTGTTTCTGTCAGCGGTTCTGGCTCCCCCTCAGCTTCCAGAAAGACTTGTAGGAAGGGGGTAGTCTTATACGGCGAGTATATCCCAAAACCAAACATTTTTCCTGGAAAATTAGGGGGTCGTCTTATACGCCGGAAAATACGGTATGTCATTACTTACCACAATCTGTGTTGGGGTCCCAGGGGTGTAATATTTCTTCGTTTTGGAGAAATCAATGTTATATGGGGAAGTCACAAACTTTACTGAGGTGAGCTCCTTTTCTTCCAGAGTTCCGGCTACAAAAAGAAGAACAAGGGGTTAAACCCCTGTTGCCCAACTAGGGTTGCCACCTTTTCTTCAAGTCAAACCCGAACACTTTAGCGTTGCACAGCAATTTTTTTTATAGTATAAATAATACAAATATTTTGCTACTCAATAACATTCTTAATCATATGAAATTAATAAAAAGAGTCCCCCTTTAACTGCTTGCCGACCAGCCGCCGCAGTTATACGGCGGCAGGTCGGCTCCCCTGCGCGAGAGCCCGTAGCTATACGTCGACTCTCTCGCCGGTCCTGTCAGGGAGAGAAATGCTGATCAGAAGATCAGTCATTTCCCCATGTCAGTCCACCCCCCCTACAGTTAGAACACACCCAGGGAACATACTTAACCCCTTCCCCGCCCCCTAGTGTTAACCCCTTCACTGCCAGTGCCATTTTTATAGTAATCCAATTCATTTTTATAGCACTGATCGCTATAAAAATGCCAATGGTCCCAAAAATGTGTCAAAAGTGTCCGAAGTGTCCGCCATAATGTCGCAGTACCAAAAAAAAAATCGCTGATCGCCGCCATTACTAGTAAAAAAATAATAATTAATAAAAATGACATAAAAATACCCCCTATTTTGTAAACGCTATAACTTTTGCGCAAACCAATCAATAAACGCTTATTGCGATATTTTTTTACGAAAAATAGGTAGAAGAATACGTATCGGCCTAAACTGAGGAAAAAAATGTTTTTTTTTATATATTTTTGGGGATATTTATTATAGCAAAAAGTAAAAAATATTCATTTTTTTTCAAAATTGTCGCTCTATTTTTGTTTATAGCGCAAAAACTAAAAACCGCAGAGGTGATCAAATGCCACCAAAAGAAAGCTCTATTTGTGGGGAAAAAAGAACGCCAATTTTGTTTGGGAGCCACGTCGCACGACCGCGCAATTGTCAGTTAAAGCAACGCAGTGCCGAATCGCAAAAAGTGCTCTGGTCTTTGACCAGCAATATGGTCCGGGGCTTAATAAATCAGAGTCCACAGAGTTCCACTTTTACATCTGAACTCGCAGAGTTTCCTTTCACTTTAAGGGGGGACTCTGCAGACTCTGATGTAAGGGAGAACTCTGGGGACTCTAATAAAAGGGAGAACTCTGATGTAAGTGGGAACACTGGGGTAGATTCAAAGAGCAATTGCGTCTGCGTAACCATAGTTACGCAGCGCAATTGCTTACCTGCGCCGGCGTTACGAATGCTCCTGATTCAGGAACCTCGTTACGCCGACTGCAGCCTAAGAAATGACTGGCATAAGGCTCTTATGCCGTCATATCTTAGGCTGCATTCTTACGTTGACCGCTAGGTGGCGTTCCCGTTGTGGTCAGCGTATAGTATGCAAATTGCATACTAACGCCGATTTACAACCGTACGCGCGCCCTGCGTACGCAGTTTATGTCGTTTGCGTACATCGGGTTTCGCGTAAGACTAATAGCAGGGTCAGCCAATGTTACGTATACCCGTCGTTCCCGCGTCGCGAAGTTCAAATTTTACGTCGTTTGCGTAAGTGAATCGTGAATGGCGCTGGACGCCATTCACGTTCACTTTGAAGCAAATGACGTCCTTGCGACGTCATTTGCCGCAATGCACGTTGGAAAAGTTTCCCGACGGAGCATGCGCACTACGTTTGGCGCGGGAACGCGCCTAATTTAAATGATCCACGCCCCCTACGGGATCATTTAAATTACGCGCCCTTACGCCGGGCATTTTTGAGGAGCGCCCACGCAAATTACGTGGCTACTGCTTCGTGAATGAAGCGTAGCGCAAATAATTTGCGGGGGCGCAGGGCAAAAACGGGACGCTGCGCCTCCGTAAGGAGTGGGCAGCGGTACCTGAATCTACCCCACTGTGGCCTCTGGTGTAAAGGGGAACTCTGATGTAAGGGGTGCTCTGAGAACTCTGATTTACTTTAGTGTAATCACTCAGAGGCAGGAGAGAGAAGGGGGAAAGGGGTAGTCACAAACAGGGATGGATGGTGAGCTCACTCACCCCTTGGCAGTCCGCACCTCTCATCCAGCTGTATCTGAGGCTGCTGGACTTCAAACATCCGACTTTTTTTACCATCCTGCTAGCGCACTTCTCCAGTGTGAAAGCCCTTGGGGCTTTCACCATGGAGAGACAGCAGCGGCTGTTTCAGGTCACTTTGCAGGCGCTATTTTTAGCGTTATAGCGCTTGGAAAGCGGCCCAGTGTAAAAGGGGTCGTAAGGCAGTGAATGCTCATTTTTTTAGGGCAGTTGGGGCTTTGTTAGACATAAGACCAGAGGGCAGTAAAGGGGACTTACAAGCCTTCTCCAATACAGTAGTTGTTATGTAGAATGTGGACCCCACCAAGTTCTCCACTGGCTGAGCAATCTTCTTCAGGATGTCATCTTTGCTTATTTGGATGCTACCTTCTCCGTCCTCCATCTGGAAGAAAGAAACATTGCTGAGGACATCTAACAAACAAACACACGCATGCACGTAATCCTGTGAAATCTTGTCAACTGTGTGGCCCCATAATCTCCTATTCCCGGGGGCCCCATAATCTCCTATTCCCGGGGGCCCCATAATCTCCTATTCCCGGGGGCCCCATAATCTCCTATTGCCCGGGGGCCCCATAATCTCCTATTCCCGGGGGCCCCATAATCTCCTATTCCAGGGGGCCCCATAATCTCCTATTCCCGGGGGCCCCATAATCTCCTATTCCCGGGGGCCCCATAATCTCCTATTCCCGGGAGCCCCATAATCTCCTATTCCCGGGGGCCCCATAATCTCCTATTGCCCGGGGGCCCCATAATCTCCTATTGCCCGGGGGCCCCATAATCTCCTATGCCCGGGGGCCCCATAATCTCCTATTGCCCGGGGGCCCCATGATCTCCTATTGCCCGGGGGCCCCATGATCTCCTATTGCCCGGGGGCCCCATAATCTCCTATTGCCCGGGGGCCCCATAATCTCCTATTGCCCGGGGGCCCCATAATCTCCTATGCCCAGGGGCCCCATAATCTCCTATTGCCCGGGGGCCCCATAATCTCCTATGCCCGGGGGCCCCATAATCTCCTATTGCCCGGGGGCCCCATGATCTCCTATTGCCCGGGGGCCCCATAATCTCCTATTGCCCGGGGGCCCCATAATCTCCTATGCCCGGGGGGGGCCCATAATCTCCTATGCCCGGGGGCCCCATAATCTCCTATGCCCGGGGGGGGCCCATAATCTCCTATGCCCGGGGGGGGGGGCCCATAATCTCCTATTGCCCGGGGACCCCATAATCTCCTATTGCCCGGGTGCCCCATGAGTTGTCAGTCTGCCCCTGCCCTAAAGACATGCTGGTAGGTTAATTGGCTCCTGTCTAGAAAGCATAATATTTTACTGATCATGCCCAAGATGGCTGCCTCACCACCTATCTGCCTCAAAAATTCTGAAAAAAAAAAACATTAATTGCAGCCACTGTACCCATCAAATGCAGCCACTGTGCCCATCAAATACCGCCACTGTGCCCATCAAATGCAGCCACTCTGCCCATGAATTGCAGCCACTCTGCCCATGAATTGCAGCCACTCTGCCATCAAATGCTGCCACTGTGCCATCAAATGCTGCCACTGTGCCATCAAATACCACCACTGTGCCCATCAAATGCGGCCACTGTGCCCATCAAATGCGGCCACTGTGCCCATCAAATGCAGCCACTGTGCCCATCAAATGCAGCCACTCTGCCCATGAATTGCAGCCACTCTGCCCATCAAATGCTGCCACTGTGCCATCAAATACCACCACTGTGCCCATCAAATGCGGCCACTGTGCCCATCAAATGCGGCCACTGTGCCCATCAAATGCAGCCACTCTGCCCATCAAATGCAGCCACTGTGCCATCAAATGCTGCCACTGTGCCATTAAATACCACCACTGTGCCCATCAAAAGTTAACACCGCCTGGTCGCTGTCTGCCCAGCACTTACCCTATCTCGGTGGGGCAGCGGGCGGCGAGCTGTGTCCTCAATGCGTTTCCTCCTCTCTTCCTGATAGGTGTCCAATCACAGTCCCTGACGTTTTAGCCATTCAGGTGACGGGTAACACACCCACGCTTCCTGATTGGCGAAGAGGCAGTTCAGTGTTAGAAAAGCGAATATTCATTCGCTTTTCTGACACACCTAGGTGAACCGTGAGCGCAATAATCTGCGCTTGCAGTTTATCTTTTTTGAAGCCTATTAGAGCCTATGGATCTAATCAGGTGTTTCAGAAATACCCCCTGCCGCTGTAATTCAGGCGCCCGGAGTCCGAAAAGGGGCTGGACGCCTAAATAGGTGGTGGGGGCCATGGATAGATTCATGCAATCCATTATTCATATAGGGGAGTGGCTGGAGAGAGGGGGCGGCGCCAGTGTGCGCCCTTAATGGACTCACCGCCACTGTCTGGAAATCTTCACTTCCTGAAAAGTTGTATACTATAAAAACATTGGTAATGACAGGAGAAGAGAGTCTTCTTACCTTGACTTGCTGTTCCAGGCCTTGTAACATCGTCTTCCTCCCAGTTTGGTCTATTATTCCGACACGCACATGGACTACGCCATTTACTGCTTCTCCATACACAAATCTAAACCAATCACAAAAGAGCAATCACTAAATGATTCCAATCAGCATCACTTCACCTAATTCACTAAGCCAAGTAAAACGATATGAGGCAAAGGGAAATTTCACTTACTTTAGTAAAGGAGGTGAAGCCGCGCAGACAATCATCTAATCATATATGAGAAATAATCTTGCTTTTTAAAAAAAAATCCCTGCACGTGATTGGGTATTGTGTGCAAAGTGAAATAAGGTGCTTAATTTGCGTAGCGGAGGAGGGAAGGGGTGGATAGGAGGGAGTTTAAAGTTCAGGGTGAGAATTTGCTTTACAGTATACAGTTGAACTTCGGATTACGAGCATAATCCGTTCCAGTATGCTCGTAATCCAAAGTACTCGCATATCAAAGCGAGTTTTCCCATTGAAGTCAATGGAAACCAAAATAATTTGTTACGCATTGACCTCAATGGGATGCAATACCGAATGCGGCCAGAGGTGGGGGGGGCAGAGAGCGCCAAAAATGGCTGAAAAGGCCTGAGGACACTTCGGCTCGTTTCCTGCGCCCCCGTACCTCAGGCCAAATGAGGTACTGCAGGCCAATGTTCGGCTTTTCTCGACTCCTGCGCCCCCGTACCTCAGGCCAAATGAGGTACTGCAGGCCAATGTTCGGCTTTTCTCGGCTCCTGCGCCTCCGTACCTCAGACCAAATGAGGTACTGCAGGCCAATGTTCGGCTTTTTTTTGGCTCCTGCGCCCCCGTACCTCAGGCCAAATGAGGTACTGCAGGCCTATTTTCGGCTCTGCTTGGCTTCTGCGCCCCCGTACCTCAGGCCAAATGAGGTACTGCAGGCCATTGTTCGGCTTTTCTTGGCTTCTGCGCCCCGTACCTCAGGCCAAATGAGGTACTGCAGGCCTATTTTCGGCTCTGCTTGGCTTCTGCGCCCCGTACCTCAGGCCAAATGAGGTACTGCAGGCCTATTTTCGGCTCTGCTTGGCTTCTGCGCCCCGTACCTCAGGCCAAATGAGGTACTGCAGGCCTATTTTTGGCTCTGCTCGGCTTCTGCGCCACCATACCTCAGGCCAAATGAGGTACAGCATGCCTATTTAGCTTGATTTCTGCTCGTCTTGCGAGTCAACACTTGCAAACCGAGTCAGAATTTGAAAAAAAGTTGCTCGCAAATCAAAACGCACTCAAACCAAGTTACTCTTAGGCCCCTTTCACACTGAGGAGTTTTAGCGCTAAAAATAGCACCTAAATACCGCCTGAAATACTCCTGCACTGCATTCTCAATGTAAAAGCCCGAGGGGCTTTCACACTGAAGTGATGCTCTGGCAGGAGAAAAAAAAATCTCCTGCAAGCAGCATCTTTGGAGCGGTGAGATACCGGTGTGTATACCGCTCCTCCGCATTGAAAGCAATGGGACACCGCGGTAATACCGCCAGCAATGCACCTCTGCAGAGGCGCATTGCGGGTGGTATTAACCCTTTTTCGGCCACTAGCGGGGGTTAATACCGCACTGCTAGCAGCCGAATTCTGCGGCAATTCTGACGGTATATCGCCGCTAATTTTAGCGCCGCTATACCACCACCGCACGTCCTGCCCCAGTGTGAAAGGGGCCTAAAACCGAGGTTCCACTATATGTGAATTCTCCCCTTATAAAACAATCCATTCAATTTAAAATAGAAATGAAAGGTAAAACATTTGTGTATACATATAAAAAAACATTATAAATACTTATTTTTTTTTTCCTTTTACGTAAATGATCACATACCCTCTGTTCTCAACTGCATCAGTTACTCATAGAGCTGGGGAAGTAGAAACAGCAGTCCACTAGTCTTCTCAATGAATGGCTGTGCAGGGAGCATGTTAGCAGATGTCTAATCATTGGAGTTCCCGACACAGCCAGAAACCTGACCACTCTGTGCTCTCGTGCCTAGTGTGGTCAGTTTTTAATAGGAAAGCAGAGGGACTGGCCATAACACCAGGGATTTTTTGACACAGGATAATTTTTCATACAAGCATATGGTACAGCAGGCACATATCAGGAGTATGAAATGTTGGGTTTGCATATTCTTTAACCACTTAACCCCCGGACCATATTGCTGCCCAAAGACCAGAGCACTTTTTGCGATTCAGCACTGCGACGCTTTAACTGACAATTGCGCGGTCGTGCGACGTGGCTCCCAAAAATTGGCGTCTTTTTTTCCCCACAAATAGAGCTTTCTTTTGGTGGTATTTGATCACCTCTGCGTTTTTTAGTTTTTGCGCTATAAACAAAAATAGAACGACAATTTTGAAAAATAAAAATTTTACTTTTTGCTTGAATAAATATCCCCCAAAAATATATAAAAAAAAATTTTTCTTCCTCATTTTAGGCAGATACGTATTCTTCTATATATTTTTCGTAAAAAAAAGCTTAATTGAACAAGCTGAAGTTAGAAGCTGATTGGCTACCATGCACAGCTGCACCAGATCTTACACTCTCTGGCCCAGATTCACATACGGCGGCGTTACATTGAGCGGGCGTATCGTATCGTATTTACGCTATGCCGCCGCAACTTAGAGAGGCAAGTGCTGTATTCACAAAGCACTTGCGTCCTAAGTTACGGCGGCGTAGCGTAAATGTCCCGGCGTAAGCGCGCGTAATTCAAATTGTGAAGAGGTGGGGGTGTTTTATGTAAATAAAGCATGACCCCACATAAATGACGTTTTGAATGAACGGCGCATGCGCCGTCCATGGACGTATCCCAGTGCGCATGCGTCGGATAGAATGCCTAAGATACGTCGAACACTGCCTACGACGTGAACGTAACTTACGCACAGCCCTATTCGCGTACGACTTACGTAAACGACGTAGAAAGATACGCCTGTTCCGACGTCCATACCTTGCATGGGCTGCGCCACCTAGAGACCAGCTTTATCTTTACGCTGGCGTATGTCTTACGTAAATGGCGTAACTATTTGCGACGGGTGTACGTACGTTTGTGAATTGGCGCATCTTGCTCATTTACATATTCGACGCGGAAATCAACGGAAGCGCCACCTAGCGGCCAGCGTAAATATGCACCCCAAGATACGACGGCGTAGGAGACTTACGCCGCTCGTATCTTGGCCAAATCTATGCGTAACTGATTCTATGAATCAGGCGCATAGATACGACGGCGGCCATTCGGACTTACGACGGTGTATCTGGAGATACGCCGTCGTAAGTCTTTGAGAATCTGGCCCTCTAGTTTTATAAAATCAGCCCCAATGTAACATTTTTTTATTACGTTATATTGCTCTTATTAGCACACTAACACAAATGAACACATCGATTACCTGGCCTCCACTTTGATTCTAAATTGCGCTTTATTTATCTGGAAATACGGGAGTTCAGGTACGATCTTCACTTCAAAATTTGGAAGAACTGGCAAAGCAGATGTAAATAAATAAAAAAAAAGTGTAAAGTGGTACTAAAGTCTTAAAGTAAAGTATTAACAAATACTTAAGGACAAATAAATATACTCAAGTAGTATTAACCTCCCTGGCGGTATGATTATTTCAGATTTTAGGTGCTGAAAGCGGTACAATTATTTTGCAAGGAAATTTGGCGTTTTATACTGTAGGCCTGTAATTTTTAGAAATAACTCACTTAAATCTGACCAAACAAGAGTCTTGTAGGCATCCCGGGTATGACATTTTTTTAAAAACAAAATTATAAATTATAATATAATAAATAATTATAAATAATTATAACAAATAATAATATAATTATAATAAAAATTATTCAATAATGTAATCAACTCAAAATCACTGAAATTTCCTCAGTTGCAGAATTGTCGCTGTCATTATTTTTTTTTTTTATGACGAATTTCCCCACAAATATCGCTCAATTCTGCAAGTGATTATAATTTATTATCGCTGTTTTCTAGCTGATCTAAAACCATTTTTGACATAAAGGGACACTTTTGGTTGCTATGGACAATCTCCAGTTTCCAGGCAGAAAGAAACGTTTTTATTATATAAAAGAACATGTAGGGCACTGGGCAGACCACTAGGGACAAGGGGGGGTGTATTTTTTACACACAATACTGTAATCTATAAGATTACAGCATACTGTATGTAATGTGTTTATTTACTTTTTTTTTTTTGGCGCCGATCTCCGCCCCTGTGCGTCGTAACGTCGCAGGGAACGAAGCTCGGCGGCACACAGGCACTGTGAATCGAGCGAGGAGACGCCGCTCACTCACACAGCGCGGCGGCATCCCAGGATCCAGGGACAAGGTAAGTAACTTATATCAGGGAACAGACGATCAGTGACAGCGCCACAATGAAGAACGGGGAAGGTGTGTTTACACACACCTCTTCCCGTTCTTCAGCTCCTGTGACCAATCGCGGGACACCGGCGGCGATCTAGTCCGCGGGTCCCACGGCCGTGGTCATGGAGCTTCGGACCCACGGCTGGGCACTTAAAGGGGACATACAGGTACGTGCCTGTGCCCAGCCGTGCCATTCTGCCGACGTAAATGTGCAGGAAGCGGTCAAATAAATTGAATAAATTTAGCAATCACTTTGCAAGTGCACTGGAATTATTCCTCATCTAAGTGCACCAAATACTAAATACAAAAGTTAAAGGAACCGATACAATGTACATGTACTTCTAGGCAATAATTCATTGATACATTGGGGTTGGTTTACTAAACTTGGAGAGTGCAAAATCTGGTGCAGCTCTGCATAGGAACCAATCAGCTTCCAGTTTTTATTGTCAAAGTTTAACCACTTCAGCCCCGGACCATTTGGCTGGCCAAAGACCTGGCCACTTTTTGCGATTCGGCACTGCGTCGCTTTAACTGACAATTGCGCGGTCGTGCGACGTGGCTCCCAAACAAAATTGATGTCCTTTTTTTGCCACAAA
Organism: Rana temporaria; assembly: GCF_905171775.1. Taxonomy (NCBI): domain Eukaryota; kingdom Metazoa; phylum Chordata; class Amphibia; order Anura; family Ranidae; genus Rana; species Rana temporaria. The sequence goes on along the minus strand of NC_053497.1, from coordinate 30,032,964 downwards.
TAGAGCTTTCTTTTGGTGGTATTTGATCACCTCTGCGGTTTTTATTTTTTACACTATAAGCGACAATTTGGAAAAAAATTCTATAGTTTTTACTTTTTGCTATAATAAATATGCCCCAAAAATGTATAAACACATTTTTTTTCCTCAGTTTAGGCCGACACTTATTCTTCTACATATTTTTGGTAAAAAAAGTCGCAATAAGCGTTTGATCGGTTTGCGCAAAAGTTAAAGCGTCTACAAAATAGGGGATAGAATTATGGCATTTTTATTTATTTTATTTTTTTTACTAGTAATGGCGGCGATCAGCGATTTTTATCGTGACTGCGACATTATGGCGGACGCATCGGACACATTTCTGGGGCCATTGTCATTTTTACAGCGATCGGTGCTATAAAAATGTACTGATTGCTGTGAAAATGACACTGGCAGGGAAGGAGTAAACCACCAGGTGGCGCTGAAGGGGTTAAGTGTTCCCTAGGGAGTAGGGGGGATGGGCTGTGTGTGACAGGACACTGATCACCACTTCCGATTACAGGAAGCTGTGATCACTGTCATTGTCACTAGGAAGACTGGGGAAATGCTTGTTTACATCAGCATCTCCCCGTTCTTCCTCACCGTGACACAATTCCGCGGTCAGAGTCACGGAGCTCGCGGCGGGCGTGCGCGCGAGTGCACAATGCCGGCTTCTTAAAGGGGACGTATATATATAAAGAGAAGAAATACCGCGCTAAGGCACTAAAAAATACCTAACTAAGCTGCAACACAACAGTGTCATACAAACACAATACAAGTAAGGAAAAAAGGAACGTTGCGCTAATAACGTATATATATGTCCTTCGCCTATCCGTGCCATGCTGCAGACGTATATCTGCGTGCGGCGGAGCGGCAAGCGGTTAATTGAACAAGCTGAAGTTAGAAGCTGATTGGCTCCCATGAAGAGCTGCACCAGATTCTGAGTGCTCCAGTTTTAGTAAATCTCCCCCCATTGTAATTAGTTTTGCATTATACTTTGTGTTTTTGCTTTATAATATATATATTATATATATATATATATATATATATATATATATATATATATATATATATATATATATATTATCCTCAATGCATGTTGCTGTGTCTGTCTGATCTTACCATATTTTTTCACTTCAAATTCTGTGGTGAAGTTTGATTCTGGAGCGGAGGCAAAATACGCCGATATTCGCCACACTCCCGTTCTGAGAGAGAAAAACATAAAAATGACAGTTGTATTCAAACCAAAAAGTAAAATGAATATTGCAGCTTACCAGTTCTTAGATGAGGTGGCTGCATTTGTTTTCTCTTTTCGTTTAACTTTACCTGGGGATCCAGCCAGTAAGTCTTATTTTTCAATTTCTTTTAACAGAACAAGCTTTCCATCAAAATTTGCAGTTCAAGGGTTGAGGGGTGCTTACAACAATCAGCTTTTATTCATTTATGTTAAACATTGAGGGCCAGATTCACAGCGGAGATACGACGGAGTATCTCTCAGAGTATCTATGCGACTGATTCATAGAATCAGTTACGCATAGATATCCCTAAGATCCGACAGGTGTAATTGTTTTACACTGTCGGATCTTAGGATGCAGTACCGCGGCCGCCGCTGGGGGGAGTTCGCGTCGTAAACCAGCGTCGGGTATGCAAATTAGGAGTTACGGCGATTCACAACGGATTTTCGCGTTCGCTACGTCGCCGCTAGTCTAGTTTCCCGTCGCAAAGTTAGTCGTCGTTTTTGGTGCCTTATCTTTACACAGCAATCGTATTGCTGTATAAAGTATGGCCGTCGTTCCCGCGTCGAAATTTAAACATTCACGTCGTTTGCGTAAGCCGTCCGGGAATATGGAATTACGCTACGCGTGTCGCCGCTCGAAAAAATTACGTCACTTTGCGCAAAGCACAGTGGGAGTTACGAAACGGAGCATGCGCAGTAGGTCCGGCGAGGGAGCACGCCTAATTTAAATGGCACACGCCCATTTAAATTACGCGGGCTTATGCCGGAGGCCGCCGGCGTAGTTTTCATCGCAAGTGCTTTGTGAATCAGGCACTTGCGATGAAAACTTGCGGCGGTGTAACGTATCTATGATACGTTACGCCGCCGCACTTCTACCTGAATCTGGCCCTTAGGCTCCATGCACACTGAAGCTCATAAACGGCCGTTGTCGGGTGTTTTTTTTTTAACAGCCCATAAACTCCCCTCTATGTTATCCTAGGTGTCTGTGCACACGTGGAAGGTTTTGGACGTTTATCAGCAATGGAGTTTATGGGCTGTTTTCTGAACACCCTAAAATCGCGTTTAGGAGATATTTTTCTGACCACAAAAAAAACACCAGTATGCCGCCCAGGACCACCAGGAATGGGCATCCACACTGGACCACGAGGTATGTCTCCTAGACCACCAGGGAAATGCCAATATGAGCCAAGGCAGCTGCCAATCAATGCCCACCCAAAATCCCTGCCAGTGCCACCAGGGATAAACATCAGTGCCACATATCAGTGCCGCATGTCAGTGCCCATCAGTGCCATGTATCAATGCCCAGCGGTCTTTTTTTATTTGTATAGCAAAAAATAAAAACCGCAGAGGTGATCAAATACCACCAAAAGAACGCTCTGTTTGTGTACAGTGTAGCATGACCGCGCAATTGTCATTTAAACCGCACAGAAAGCTGAAAATTGGCTTGGGCAGGAAGGGGGTGTAAGTGCCTGGTATTGAAGTGGTTAAAAAAATATATATTATTTTTTTTCTAATGGATCAAACACGTCAAAAAAATGCTGGTGGGGGGGGGCGTGGTCTGGACATGGCCGTGTGAAGACGCAGCTTCTAGGAGCTCCCGGCCCAGACCGTCCCTTACCGGCTCTAACAGAGTAAAAATCGGCATGCAATCTGCCAAAAGGCGCAGGGGGAAAGCAGGATCCAGACTGACCCGATCCGGGGTGGCTACGGGCGAGATTCAGCAGTATTTTAAGCTGAACCATTGTGCTTCTCCTGGAGCCCAAGC